>NW_028258682.1:27500-35000 GCF_982586985.1 Callionymus lyra
TTTTTTTACCTCTTCAAAACTCCAACTTTTTTTTTTTTTACCTCTTCAAAACTCAATTTTTTTTTTTTTTTTTTACCTCTTCAAAACTCCAACATTGATTTTTTGTTCCTTTTTTTACCTCTTCAAAACTCCAAATTTTTTTTTTTTTTTTTTACCTCTTCAAAACTCCAATTTTTTTTTTTTTTTTTTACCTCTTCAAAACTCCAACATTGATTTTTTGTTCCTTTTTTTACCTCTTCAAAACTCCAAATTTTTTTTTTTTTTTTTTACCTCTTCAAATCTCTACAATTTTTTTTTTTTTTTTTTTTTACCTCTTCAAAACTCCAACATTTTTTTTTTTTATTACCTCTTCAAAACTCCAACATTGATTTTTTGTTCCTTTTTTTACCTCTTCAAAACTCAATTTTTTTTTATTTTTTTTTTACCTCTTCAAAACTCCAACATTTTTTTTTTTTACCTCTTCAAAACTCAATTTTTTTTTTTTTTTTATCTCTTCAAAACTCCAACATTTTTTTTTTTTTTTACCTCTTCAAAACTCCACAATTTTTTTTTTTTTTTTTTTACCTCTTCAAAACTCCAACTTTTTTTTTTTTTACCTCTTCAAAACTCCAACTTTTTTTTTTTTTTTACCTCTTCAAAACTCCAACTTTTTTTTTTTTTTACCTCTTCAAAACTCCAACTTTTTTTTTTTTTTTTTTTACCTCTTCAAAACTCCAACATTGATTTTTTGTTCCTTTTTTTACCTCTTCAAAACTCCAACTTTTTTTTTTTTTACCTCTTCAAAACTCAATTTTTTTTTTTTTTTTTTTACCTCTTCAAAACTCCAACATTGATTTTTTGTTCCTTTTTTTACCTCTTCAAAACTCCAAATTTTATTTTATTTTTTTTACCTCTTCAAAACTCCAAATTTTTTATTTTTTTTTTTACCTCTTCAAAACTCCAACATTGATTTTTTGTTCCTTTTTTTACCTCTTCAAAACTCAATTTTTTTTTTTTTTTTACCTCTTCAAAACTCCAACTTTTTTTTTTTTTTTACCTCTTCAAAACTCCAACTTTTTTTTTTTTTTACCTCTTCAAAACTCCAACTTTTTTTTTTTTTTACCTCTTCAAAACTCCAACTTTTTTTTTTTTTTTTTTACCTCTTCAAAACTCCAACATTGATTTTTTGTTCCTTTTTTTACCTCTTCAAAACTCAATTTTTTTTTTTTTTTTACCTCTTCAAAACTCCAACTTTTTTTTTTTTTTTACCTCTTCAAAACTCCAACTTTTTTTTTTTTTTTACCTCTTCAAAACTCCACAATTTTTTTTTTTTTTTTTTTTACCTCTTCAAAACTCCAACATTTTTTTTTTTTTACCTCTTCAAAACTCCAAATTTTTTTTTTTTTTACCTCTTCAAAACTCCTAAATTTTTTTTTTTTTTTTTTTACCTCTTCAAAACTCCAACTTTTTTTTTTTTTTTACCTCTTCAAAACTCCACAAATTTTTTTATATTTTTTTTACCTCTTCAAAACTCCACAATTTTTTATTTATTTTTTTTACCTCTTCAAAACTCCAACATTGATTTGTTGTTCCTTTTTTTACCTCTCCAAAACTCCAAATTTTTTTTTTTTTTTTTACCTCTTCAAAACTCCAACTTTTTTTTTTTTTTTTTACCTCTTCAAAACTCTACAATTTATTATTTTTTTTTTTTTACCTCTTCAAAACTCCAACTTTTTTTTTTTTTTACCTCTTCAAAACTCCAACATTGATTTTTTGTTCCTTTTTTTACATCTTCAAAACTCCAAATTTTTTTTTTTTTTTTTTTACCTCTTCAAAACTCCAACTTTTTTTTTTTTTTTACCTCTTCAAAACTCTAAAATTTTTTTTTTTTTTTTTTTACCTCTTCAAAACTCCAAATTTTTTTTTTTTTTTTACCTCTTCAAAACTCCAACTTTTTTTTTTTTTTTTACCTCTTCAAAACTCTACAATTTTTTTTTTTTTTTTTTTTTACCTCTTCAAAACTCCAACTTTTTTTTTTTTTACCTCTTCAAAACTCCAACTTTTTTTTTTTTTTTTTTTACCTCTTCAAAACTCCAACATTGATTTTTTGTTCCTTTTTTTACCTCTTCAAAACTCCACAATTTTTTTTTTTTTTTTTTTTTACCTCTTCAAAACTCCAACATTTTTTTTTTTTTTACCTCTTCAAAACTCCAACATTGATTTTTTGTTCCTTTTTCTACCTCTTCAAAACTCCACAATTTTTTTTATTTTTTTTTTTTACCTCTTCAAAACTCCAACTTTTTTTTTTTTACCTCTTCAAAACTCCAACATTGATTTTTTGTTCCTTTTTTTACCTCTTCAAAACTCAATTTTTTTTTTTTTTTTTTACCTCTTCAAAACTCCAACATTGATTTTTTGTTCCTTTTTTTACATCTTCAAAACTCCAAATTTTTTTTTTTTTTTTTTACCTCTTCAAAACTCCAACTTTTTTTTTTTTTTTACCTCTTCAAAACTCTACAATTTTTTTTTTTTTTTTTTTTACCTCTTCAAAACTCCACAATTTTTTTTATTTTTTTTTTTTACCTCTTCAAAACTCCAACTTTTTTTTTTTTACCTCTTCAAAACTCCAACATTGATTTTTTGTTCCTTTTTTTACCTCTTCAAAACTCAATTTTTTTTTTTTTTTTTACCTCTTCAAAACTCCAACATTGATTTTTTGTTCCTTTTTTTACATCTTCAAAACTCCAAATTTTTTTTTTTTTTTTTACCTCTTCAAAACTCCAACTTTTTTTTTTTTTTTACCTCTTCAAAACTCTACAATTTTTTTTTTTTTTTTTTTTACCTCTTCAAAACTCCACAATTTTTTTTATTTTTTTTTTTTACCTCTTCAAAACTCCAACTTTTTTTTTTTTACCTCTTCAAAACTCCAACATTGATTTTTTGTTCCTTTTTTTACCTCTTCAAAACTCAATTTTTTTTTTTTTTTTTACCTCTTCAAAACTCCAACTTTTTTTTTTTTTTTACCTCTTCAAAACTCCACAAATTTTTTTATATTTTTTTTACCTCTTCAAAACTCCACAATTTTTTATTTATTTTTTTTACCTCTTCAAAACTCCAACATTGATTTTTTGTTCCTTTTTTTACCTCTCCAAAACTCCAAATTTTTTTTTTTTTTTTTTACCTCTTCAAAACTCCAACTTTTTTTTTTTTTTTTTACCTCTTCAAAACTCTACAATTTATTATTATTTTTTTTTTACCTCTTCAAAACTCCAACTTTTTTTTTTTTTTTTTACCTCTTCAAAACTCTACAATTTTTTTTTTTTTTTTTTTACCTCTTCAAAACTCCAACTTTTTTTTTTTTTTTTACCTCTTCAAAACTCTACAATTTTTTTTATTTTTTTTTTTACCTCTCCAAAACTCCAACTTTTTTTTTTTTTTTTTACCTCTTCAAAACTCTACAATTTTTTTTTTTTTTTTTTTACCTCTTCAAAACTCCAACTTTTTTTTTTTTTTTTTTTACCTCTTCAAAACTCCAACATTGATTTTTTGTTCCTTTTTTTACCTCTTCAAAACTCCACAATTTTTTTTTTTTTTTTTTTTTACCTCTTCAAAACTCCAACATTTTTTTTTTTTTTACCTCTTCAAAACTCCAACATTGATTTTTTGTTCTTTTTTCTACCTCTTCAAAACTCCACAATTTATTTATTTTTTTTACCTCTTCAAAACTCCAACTTTTTTTTTTTTACCTCTTCAAAACTCCAACATTAATTTTTTGTTCCTTTTTTTACCTCTTCAAAACTCAATTTTTTTTTTTTTTTTTACCTCTTCAAAACTCCAACTTTTTTTTTTTTTTTTACCTCTTCAAAACTCTACAATTTTTTCTTTTTTTTTTTTACCTCTTCAAAACTCCAACATTGATTTTTTGTTCCTTTTTTTACCTCTTCAAAACTCAATTTTTTTTTTTTTTTTTTACCTCTTCAAAACTCCAACTTTTTTTTTTTTTTACCTCTTCAAAACTCCAACATTGATTTTTTGTTCCTTTTTTTACATCTTCAAAACTCCAAATTTTTTTTTTTTTTTTTTTACCTCTTCAAAACTCCAACTTTTTTTTTTTTTTTACCTCTTCAAAACTCTACAATTTTTTTTTTTTTTTTTTTACCTCTTCAAAACTCCAAATTTTTTTTTTTTTTTTACCTCTTCAAAACTCCAACTTTTTTTTTTTTTTTTACCTCTTCAAAACTCTACAATTTTTTTTTTTTTTTTTTTTTACCTCTTCAAAACTCCAACTTTTTTTTTTTTTACCTCTTCAAAACTCCAACTTTTTTTTTTTTTTTTTTTACCTCTTCAAAACTCCAACATTGATTTTTTGTTCCTTTTTTTACCTCTTCAAAACTCCAACTTTTTTTTTTTTTACCTCTTCAAAACTCTACAATTTTTTTTTTTTTTTTTTTTTACCTCTTCAAAACTCCAACTTTTTTTTTTTTTTACCTCTTCAAAACTCCAACTTTTTTTTTTTTTTTTTTTACCTCTTCAAAACTCCAACATTGATTTTTTGTTCCTTTTTTACCTCTTCAAAACTCTACAATTTTTTTTTTTTTTTTTTTTTACCTCTTCAAAACTCCAACTTTTTTTTTTTTTTTTACCTCTTCAAAACTCTACAATTTTTTTTTTTTTTTTTTTACCTCTTCAAAACTCCAATTTTTTTTTTTTTTTTTACCTCTTCAAAACTCCAACTTTTTTTTTTTTTTTTACCTCTTCAAAACTCCAACATTTTTTTTTTTTTTACCTCTTCAAAACTCCAACATTGATTTTTTGTTCCTTTTTCTACCTCTTCAAAACTCCACAATTTTTTTTTTTTTTTTTTTTTACCTCTTCAAAACTCCAACATTTTTTTTTTTTACCTCTTCAAAACTCCAACATTGATTTTTTGTTCCTTTTTTTACCTCTTCAAAACTCCACAATTTTTTTTTTTTTTTTTTTTTACCTCTTCAAAACTCCAACATTTTTTTTTTTTTTACCTCTTCAAAACTCCAACATTGATTTTTTGTTCCTTTTTCTACCTCTTCAAAACTCCACAATTTTTTTTATTTTTTTTTTTTACCTCTTCAAAACTCCAACTTTTTTTTTTTTTACCTCTTCAAAACTCCAACTTTTTTTTTTT
This sequence comes from Callionymus lyra, assembly GCF_982586985.1. NCBI lineage: Eukaryota > Metazoa > Chordata > Actinopteri > Syngnathiformes > Callionymidae > Callionymus > Callionymus lyra. The sequence goes on from NW_028258682.1 coordinate 32,641, forward strand.
TTTTTACCTCTTCAAAACTCTACAATTTTTTTTTATTTTTTTTTTTACCTCTTCAAAACTCCAACTTTTTTTTTTTTTTACCTCTTCAAAACTCCAACTTTTTTTTTTTTTTTTTTTACCTCTTCAAAACTCCAACATTGATTTTTTGTTCCTTTTTTTACCTCTTCAAAACTCCACAATTTTTTTTTTTTTTTTTTTTTACCTCTTCAAAACTCCAACATTTTTTTTTTTTTACCTCTTCAAAACTCCAAATTTTTTTTTTTTTACCTCTTCAAAACTCCTAAATTTTTTTTTTTTTTTTTTACCTCTTCAAAACTCCAACTTTTTTTTTTTTTTTACCTCTTCAAAACTCCACAAATTTTTTTATATTTTTTTTACCTCTTCAAAACTCCACAATTTTTTATTTATTTTTTTTACCTCTTCAAAACTCCAACATTGATTTTTTGTTCCTTTTTTTACCTCTCCAAAACTCCAAATTTTTTTTTTTTTTTTTACCTCTTCAAAACTCCAACTTTTTTTTTTTTTTTTTACCTCTTCAAAACTCTACAATTTTTTTTTTTTTTTTTTTACCTCTTCAAAACTCCAAATTTTTTTTTTTTTTTTACCTCTTCAAAACTCCAACTTTTTTTTTTTTTTTACCTCTTCAAAACTCTACAATTTTTTTTTTTTTTTTTTTTTACCTCTTCAAAACTCCAACTTTTTTTTTTTTTACCTCTTCAAAACTCCAACATTTTTTTTTTTTTTACCTCTTCAAAACTCCAACATTGATTTTTTGTTCTTTTTTCTACCTCTTCAAAACTCCACAATTTTTTTTATTTTTTTTTTTTACCTCTTCAAAACTCCAATTTTTTTTTTTTACCTCTTCAAAACTCCAACATTGATTTTTTGTTCCTTTTTTTACCTCTTCAAAACTCAATTTTTTTTTTTTTTTTTACCTCTTCAAAACTCCAACTTTTTTTTTTTTTTTTACCTCTTCAAAACTCTACAATTTTTTTTTTTTTTTTTTTTTACCTCTTCAAAACTCCAACTTTTTTTTTTTTTTACCTCTTCAAAACTCCAACTTTTTTTTTTTTTTTTTTTACCTCTTCAAAACTCCAACATTGATTTTTTGTTCCTTTTTTACCTCTTCAAAACTCTACAATTTTTTTTTTTTTTTTTTTTTACCTCTTCAAAACTCCAACTTTTTTTTTTTTTTTTACCTCTTCAAAACTCTACAATTTTTTTTTTTTTTTTTTTTCCTCTTCAAAACTCCAAATTTTTTTTTTTTTTTTACCTCTTCAAAACTCCAACTTTTTTTTTTTTTTTTACCTCTTCAATACTCCAACATTTTTTTTTTTTTACCTCTTCAAAACTCCAACATTGATTTTTTGTTCCTTTTTCTACCTCTTCAAAACTCCACAATTTTTTTTATTTTTTTTTTTTACCTCTTCAAAACTCCAACATTTTTTTTTTTTACCTCTTCAAAACTCCAACATTGATTTTTTGTTCCTTTTTTTACCTCTTCAAAACTCAATTTTTTTTTTTTTTTTTACCTCTTCAAAACTCCAACTTTTTTTTTTTTTTTTACCTCTTCAAAACTCTACAATTTTTTTTTTTTTTTTTTTTACCTCTTCAAAACTCCAACTTTTTTTTTTTTTTACCTCTTCAAAACTCCAACTTTTTTTTTTTTTTTTTTTACCTCTTCAAAACTCCAACATTGATTTTTTGTTCCTTTTTTTACCTCTTCAAAACTCCACAATTTTTTTTTTTTTTTTTTTTTACCTCTTCAAAACTCCAACATTTTTTTTTTTTTACCTCTTCAAAACTCCAAATTTTTTTTTTTTTTACCTCTTCAAAACTCCAACTTTTTTTTTTTTTTTACCTCTTCAAAACTCCACAAATTTTTTTATATTTTTTTTACCTCTTCAAAACTCCACAATTTTTTATTTATTTTTTTTACCTCTTCAAAACTCCAACATTGATTTTTTGTTCCTTTTTTTACCTCTCCAAAACTCCAAATTTTTTTTTTTTTTTTTTACCTCTTCAAAACTCCAACTTTTTTTTTTTTTTTTTACCTCTTCAAAACTCTACAATTTATTATTTTTTTTTTTTTACCTCTTCAAAACTCCAACTTTTTTTTTTTTTTACCTCTTCAAAACTCCAACATTGATTTTTTGTTCCTTTTTTTACATCTTCAAAACTCCAAATTTTTTTTTTTTTTTTTTTACCTCTTCAAAACTCCAACTTTTTTTTTTTTTTTACCTCTTCAAAACTCTACAATTTTTTTTTTTTTTTTTTACCTCTTCAAAACTCTACAATTTTTTTTTTTTTTTTTTTTACCTCTTCAAAACTCCAACTTTTTTTTTTTTTTTTACCTCTTC
>NW_028258682.1:40000-52500 GCF_982586985.1 Callionymus lyra
TACCTCTTCAAAACTCCAACATTGATTTTTTGTTCCTTTTTTTACATCTTCAAAACTCCAAATTTTTTTTTTTTTTTTTTTTACCTCTTCAAAACTCCAACTTTTTTTTTTTTTTTACCTCTTCAAAACTCTACAATTTTTTTTTTTTTTTTTTACCTCTTCAAAACTCTACAATTTTTTTTTTTTTTTTTTTTACCTCTTCAAAACTCCAACTTTTTTTTTTTTTTTTACCTCTTCAAAACTCTACAATTTTTTTTTTTTTTTTTTTTACCTCTTCAAAACTCCAACTTTTTTTTTTTTTACCTCTTCAAAACTCCAACTTTTTTTTTTTTTTTTTTTACCTCTTCAAAACTCCAACATTGATTTTTTGTTCCTTTTTCTACCTCTTCAAAACTCCACAATTTTTTTTTTTTTTTTTTTTTACCTCTTCAAAACTCCAACTTTTTTTTTTTTACCTCTTCAAAACTCCAACATTGATTTTTTGTTCCTTTTTTTACCTCTTCAAAACTCAATTTTTTTTTTTTTTTTTTACCTCTTCAAAACTCCAACTTTTTTTTTTTTTTTTTACCTCTTCAAAACTCTACAATTTTTTTTTTTTTTTTTTTTTTACCTCTTCAAAACTCCAACTTTTTTTTTTTTTTTTTTTACCTCTTCAAAACTCCAACATTGATTTTTTGTTCCTTTTTTACCTCTTCAAAACTCTACAATTTTTTTTTTTTTTTTTTTTTACCTCTTCAAAACTCCAACTTTTTTTTTTTTTTTTACCTCTTCAAAACTCTACAATTTTTTTTTTTTTTTTTTTACCTCTTCAAAACTCCAAATTTTTTTTTTTTTTTTACCTCTTCAAAACTCCAACTTTTTTTTTTTTTTTTTTTACCTCTTCAAAACTCCAAATTTTTTTTTTTTTTTTACCTCTTCAAAACTCCAACTTTTTTTTTTTTTTTTTTTACCTCTTCAAAACTCCAACATTGATTTTTTGTTCCTTTTTTTACCTCTTCAAAACTCCACAATTTTTTTTTTTTTTTTTTTTTACCTCTTCAAAACTCCAACATTTTTTTTTTTTTTACCTCTTCAAAACTCCAACATTGATTTTTTGTTCCTTTTTCTACCTCTTCAAAACTCCACAATTTTTTTTATTTTTTTTTTTTACCTCTTCAAAACTCCAACTTTTTTTTTTTTACCTCTTCAAAACTCCAACATTGATTTTTTGTTCCTTTTTTTACCTCTTCAAAACTCAATTTTTTTTTTTTTTTTTTACCTCTTCAAAACTCCAACTTTTTTTTTTTTTTACCTCTTCAAAACTCCAACATTGATTTTTTGTTCCTTTTTTTACATCTTCAAAACTCCAAATTTTTTTTTTTTTTTTTACCTCTTCAAAACTCCAACTTTTTTTTTTTTTTTACCTCTTCAAAACTCTACAATTTTTTTTTTTTTTTTTTTTACCTCTTCAAAACTCCACAATTTTTTTTATTTTTTTTTTTACCTCTTCAAAACTCCAACTTTTTTTTTTTTACCTCTTCAAAACTCCAACATTGATTTTTTGTTCCTTTTTTTACCTCTTCAAAACTCAATTTTTTTTTTTTTTTTTACCTCTTCAAAACTCCAACTTTTTTTTTTTTTTTTACCTCTTCAAAACTCTACAATTTTTTTTTTTTTTTTTTTTTACCTCTTCAAAACTCCAACTTTTTTTTTTTTTTTACCTCTTCAAAACTCCACAAATTTTTTTATATTTTTTTTACCTCTTCAAAACTCCAACTTTTTTTTTTTTTTTTACCTCTTCAAAACTCTACAATTTTTTTTTTTTTTTTTTTTTACCTCTTCAAAACTCCAACTTTTTTTTTTTTTACCTCTTCAAAACTCCAACTTTTTTTTTTTTTTTTTTTACCTCTTCAAAACTCCAACATTGATTTTTTGTTCCTTTTTTTACCTCTTCAAAACTCCACAATTTTTTTTTTTTTTTTACCTCTTCAAAACTCCAACATTTCTTTTTTTTTACCTCTTCAAAACTCCAACATTGATTTTTTGTTCCTTTTTTTACCTCTTCAAAACTCCACAATTTTTTTTATTTTTTTTTTTTACCTCTTCAAAACTCCAACTTTTTATTTTTTTTTACCTCTTCAAAACTCATTTTTTTTTATTTTTATTTTTTACCTCTTCAAAACTCCAACATTGATTTTTTGTTCCTTTTTTTACCTCTTCAAAACTCCAAATTTTTTTTTTTTTTTTTTTTACCTCTTCAAAACTCAATTTTTCTTTTTTTTTTTTACCTCTTCAAAACTCCAACTTTTTTTTTTTTTTTTACCTCTTCAAAACTCCAACTTTTTTTTTTTTTACCTCTTCAAAACTCCAACTTTTTTTTTTTTTTTTTTACCTCTTCAAAACTCCATTTTTTTTTTTTTACCTCTTCAAAACTCCATCATTTTTTTTTTTTTTACCTCTTCAAAACTCCAACATTGATTTTTTGTTCCTTTTTTTACCTCTTCAAAACTCCAACTTTTTTTTTTTTTTTACCTCTTCAAAACTCAATTTTTTTTTTTTTTTTTTTTTACCTCTTCAAAACTCCAACATTGATTTTTTTTTTTTTTTTTTTACCTCTTCAAAACTCCAACTTTTTTTTTTTTTTTTTTACCTCTTCAAAACTCCAACATTGATTTTTTGTTCCTTTTTTTACCTCTTCAAAACTCCACAATTTTTTTTTTTTTTTACCTCTTCAAAACTCCAACATTTCTTTTTTTTTACCTCTTCAAAACTCCAACATTGATTTTTTGTTCCTTTTTTTACCTCTTCAAAACTCCACAATTTTTTTTTTTTTTTTTTTTTACCTCTTCAAAACTCCAACTTTTTATTTTTTTTTACCTCTTCAAAACTCATTTTTTTTAATTTTTATTTTTTACCTCTTCAAAACTCCAACATTGATTTTTTGTTCCTTTTTTTACCTCTTCAAAACTCCAAATTTTTTTTTTTTTTTTTTTTTACCTCTTCAAAACTCCAACTTTTTTTTTTTTTTTACCTCTTCAAAACTCTACAATTTTTTTTTTTTTTTTTTTTTTACCTCTTCAAAACTCCAACTTTTTTTTTTTTTACCTCTTCAAAACTCCATTTTTTTTTTTTTTTTACCTCTTCAAAACTCCAACATTGATTTTTTGTTCCTTTTTTTACCTCTTCAAAACTCCAACTTTTTTTTTTTTTTTACCTCTTCAAAACTCTACAATTTTTTTTTTTTTTTTTTTTTTTACCTCTTCAAAACTCCAACTTTTTTTTTTTTTACCTCTTCAAAACTCCAACTTTTTTTTTTTTTTTTACCTCTTCAAAACTCTACAATTTTTTTTTTTTTTTTTTTTTACCTCTTCAAAACTCCAACTTTTTTTTTTTTTACCTCTTCAAAACTCCAACTTTTTTTTTTTTTTTTTTTACCTCTTCAAAACTCCAACATTTCTTTTTTTTTACCTCTTCAAAACTCCAACATTGATTTTTTGTTCCTTTTTTTACCTCTTCAAAACTCCACAATTTTTTTTATTTTTTTTTTTTACCTCTTCAAAACTCCAACTTTTTATTTTTTTTTACCTCTTCAAAACTCTTTTTTTTATTTTTATTTTTTACCTCTTCAAAACTCCAACATTGATTTTTTGTTCCTTTTTTTACCTCTTCAAAACTCCAAATTTTTTTTATTTTTTTTTTACCTCTTCAAAACTCAATTTTTTTTTTTTTTTTACCTCTTCAAAACTCCAACTTTTTTTTTTTTTTTACCTCTTCAAAACTCTACAATTTTTTTTTTTTTTTTTTTACCTCTTCAAAACTCCAACTTTTTTTTTTTTTACCTCTTCAAAACTCCAACTTTTTTTTTTTTTTTTTTTACCTCTTCAAAACTCCATTTTTTTTTTTTTTTACCTCTTCAAAACTCCAACATTGATTTTTTGTTCCTTTTTTTACCTCTTCAAAACTCCAACTTTTTTTTTTTTTACCTCTTCAAAACTCAATTTTTTTTTTTTTTTTTTACCTCTTCAAAACTCCAACATTGATTTTTTTTTTTTTTTTTACCTCTTCAAAACTCCAACTTTTTTTTTTTTTTTTACCTCTTCAAAACTCCAACTTTTTTTTTTTTTACCTCTTCAAAACTCCAACTTTTTTTTTTTTTTTTACCTCTTCAAAACTCTACAATTTTTTTTTTTTTTTTTTTTACCTCTTCAAAACTCCAACATTTTTTTTTTTTTACCTCTTCAAAACTCCAACATTGATTTTTTGTTCCTTTTTCTACCTCTTCAAAACTCCACAATTTTTTTTATTTTTTTTTTTTACCTCTTCAAAACTCCAACTTTTTTTTTTTTTACCTCTTCAAAACTCAATTTTTTTTTTTTTTTTTTTACCTCTTCAAAACTCCAACATTGATTTTTTGTTCCTTTTTTTACCTCTTCAAAACTCCAAATTTTTTTTTCTTTTTTTTTACCTCTTCAAAACTCAATTTTTTTTTTTTTTTTTCACCTCTTCAAAACTCCAACTTTATTTTTTTTTTTTACCTCTTCAAAACTCTACAATTTTTTTTTTTTTTTTTTTTTTACCTCTTCAAAACTCCAACTTTTTTTTTTTTACCTCTTCAAAACTCCAATTTTTTTTTTTTTTTTTTACCTCTTCAAAACTCCAATTTTTTTTTTTTTTTACCTCTTCAAAACTCCAAATTTTTTTTTTTTTACCTCTTCAAAACTCCTAAATTTTTTTTTTTTTTTTTTAACCTCTTCAAAACTCCAACATTGATTTTTTGTTCCTTTTTTTACCTCTTCAAAACTCCAAATTTTTTTTTCTTTTTTTTTACCTCTTCAAAACTCAATTTTTTTTTTTTTTTTACCTCTTCAAAACTCCAACTTTTTTTTTTTTTTTTACCTCTTCAAAACTCCAACATTGATTTTTTGTTCCTTTTTTTACCTCTTCAAAACTCCACAATTTTTTTTTTTTTTTTTTTTACCTCTTCAAAACTCCAACTTTTTTTTTTTTTTACCTCTTCAAAACTCCAACTTTTTTTTTTTTTTTTTTACCTCTTCAAAACTCCAACATTGATTTTTTGTTCCTTTTTTACCTCTTCAAAACTCTACAATTTTTTTTTTTTTTTTTTTTACCACTTCAAAACTCCAACTTTTTTTTTTTTTTTACCTCTTCAAAACTCTACAATTTTTTTTTTTTTTTTTTTACCTCTTCAAAACTCCAAATTTTTTTTTTTTTTTTACCTCTTCAAAACTCCAACTTTTTTTTTTTTTTTTTACCTCTTCAAAACTCTACAATTTTTTTTTTTTTTTTTTTTTACCTCTTCAAAACTCCAACTTTTTTTTTTTTTACCTCTTCAAAACTCCAACTTTTTTTTTTTTTTTTTTTACCTCTTCAAAACTCCAACATTGATTTTTTGTTCCTTTTTTTACCTCTTCAAAACTCCAATTTTTTTTTTTTTTTTTTACCTCTTCAAAACTCCAAATTTTTTTTTTTTTTTTACCTCTTCAAAACTCCAACTTTTTTTTTTTTTTTTACCTCTTCAAAACTCCTAAATTTTTTTTTTTTTTTTTTTACCTCTTCAAAACTCCAACTTTTTTTTTTTTTTACCTCTTCAAAACTCCACAAATTTTTTTATATTTTTTTTACCTCTTCAAAACTCCACAATTTTTTATTTATTTTTTTTACCTCTTCAAAACTCCAACATTGATTTTTTGTTCCTTTTTTTACCTCTCCAAAACTCCAATTTTTTTTTTTTTTTTTTTACCTCTTCAAAACTCCAACTTTTTTTTTTTTTTTTTACCTCTTCAAAACTCTACAATTTTTTTTATTTTTTTTTTTACCTCTTCAAAACTCCAACTTTTTTTTTTTTTTACCTCTTCAAAACTCCAACATTGATTTTTTGTTCCTTTTTTTACATCTTCAAAACTCCAATTTTTTTTTTTTTTTTTTTACCTCTTCAAAACTCTACAATTTTTTTTTTTTTTTTTTTTTACCTCTTCAAAACTCCAACTTTTTTTTTTTTACCTCTTCAAAACTCCAACTTTTTTTTTTTTTTTTTTTACCTCTTCAAAACTCCAACATTGATTTTTTGTTCCTTTTTTTACCTCTTCAAAACTCCACAATTTTTTTTTTTTTTTTTTTACCTCTTCAAAACTCCAAATTTTTTTTTTTTTTTTTTACCTCTTCAAAACTCCATTTTTTTTTTTTTTTACCTCTTCAAAACTCCAACTTTTTATTTTTTTTTACCTCTTCAAAACTCAATTTTTTTTTTTTTTTTTTTTACCTCTTCAAAACTCCACAATTTTTTTTTTTTTTTTTTTTACCTCTTCAAAACTCCACAATTTTTTTTTTTTTTTTTTTACCTCTTCAAAACTCCAACATTGATTTTTTGTTCCTTTTTTTACCTCTTCAAAACTCCAACTTTTTTTTTTTTTACCTCTTCAAAACTCCAACTTTTTTTTTTTTTTTTTTACCTCTTCAAAACTCCAACATTGATTTTTTGTTCCTTTTTTTACCTCTTCAAAACTCCAATTTTTTTTTTTTTTTTTTTACCTCTTCAAAACTCCAAATTTTTTTTTTTTTTTTACCTCTTCAAAACTCCAACTTTTTTTTTTTTTTTTACCTCTTCAAAACTCCTAAATTTTTTTTTTTTTTTTTTTACCTCTTCAAAACTCCAACTTTTTTTTTTTTTTACCTCTTCAAAACTCCACAAATTTTTTTATATTTTTTTTACCTCTTCAAAACTCCACAATTTTTTATTTATTTTTTTTACCTCTTCAAAACTCCAACATTGATTTTTTGTTCCTTTTTTTACCTCTCCAAAACTCCAATTTTTTTTTTTTTTTTTTTACCTCTTCAAAACTCCAACTTTTTTTTTTTTTTTTACCTCTTCAAAACTCTACAATTTTTTTTATTTTTTTTTTACCTCTTCAAAACTCCAACTTTTTTTTTTTTTTACCTCTTCAAAACTCCAACATTGATTTTTTGTTCCTTTTTTTACATCTTCAAAACTCCAATTTTTTTTTTTTTTTTTTTACCTCTTCAAAACTCTACAATTTTTTTTTTTTTTTTTTTTTTACCTCTTCAAAACTCCAACTTTTTTTTTTTTACCTCTTCAAAACTCCAACTTTTTTTTTTTTTTTTTTTACCTCTTCAAAACTCCAACATTGATTTTTTGTTCCTTTTTTTACCTCTTCAAAACTCCACAATTTTTTTTTTTTTTTTTTTACCTCTTCAAAACTCCAAATTTTTTTTTTTTTTTTTACCTCTTCAAAACTCCATTTTTTTTTTTTTTTACCTCTTCAAAACTCCAACTTTTTATTTTTTTTTACCTCTTCAAAACTCAATTTTTTTTTTTTTTTTTTTTACCTCTTCAAAACTCCACAATTTTTTTTTTTTTTTTTTTTACCTCTTCAAAACTCCACAATTTTTTTTTTTTTTTTTTTACCTCTTCAAAACTCCAACATTGATTTTTTGTTCCTTTTTTTACCTCTTCAAAACTCCAACTTTTTTTTTTTTTACCTCTTCAAAACTCCAACATTGATTTTTTGTTCCTTTTTTTACCTCTTCAAAACTCCAAATTTTTTTTTTTTTTTTTTTTACCTCTTCAAAACTCAATTTTTTTTTTTTTTTTTTACCTCTTCAAAACTCCAACTTTTTTTTTTTTTACCTCTTCAAAACTCCAACATTGATTTTTTGTTCCTTTTTTTACCTCTTCAAAACTCCACAATTTTTTTTTTTTTTTTTTTTTACCTCTTCAAAACTTCAACATTGATTTTTTGTTCCTTTTTTTACCTCTTCAAAACTCCACAATTTTTTTTTTTTTTTTTTTTTACCTCTTCAAAACTCCAACTTTTTTTTTTTTTTTACCTCTTCAAAACTCAATTTTTTTTTTTTTTTTTTTTACCTCTTCAAAACTCCACAATTTTTTTTTTTTTTTTTTTACCTCTTCAAAACTCCAACATTGATTTTTTGTTCCTTTTTTTACCTCTTCAAAACTCCAACTTTTTTTTTTTTTACCTCTTCAAAACTCCAACATTGATTTTTTGTTCCTTTTTTTACCTCTTCAAAACTCCAACTTTTTTTTTTTTTTTTACCTCTTCAAAACTCTACAATTTTTTTTTTTTTTTTTTTTTACCTCTTCAAAACTCCAACTTTTTTTTTTTACCTCTTCAAAACTCCAACTTTTTTTTTTTTTTTTTTTACCTCTTCAAAACTCCAACATTGATTTTTTGTTCCTTTTTTTACCTCTTCAAAACTCCACAATTTTTTTTTTACCTCTTCAAAACTCCAACTTTTTTTTTTTTTTTTTTTACCTCTTCAAAACTCCAACATTGATTTTTTGTTCCTTTTTTTACCTCTTCAAAACTCTTTTTTTTTTTACCTCTTCAAAACTCCACAATTTTTTTTTTTTTTTTTTTACCTCTTCAAAACTCCAAATTTTTTTTTTTTTTTTTTACCTCTTCAAAACTCCATTTTTTTTTTTTTTTACCTCTTCAAAACTCCAAATTTTTTTTTTTTTTTTTTTACCTCTTCAAAACTCCAACATTTTTTTTTTTTTTTACCTCTTCAAAACTCTACAGTTTTTTTTTTTTTTGTTTTTTTACCTCTTCAAAACTCCAACTTTTTTTTTTTTTACCTCTTCAAAACTCCAACATTGATTTTTTGTTCCTTTTTTTACCTCTTCAAAACTCCAACTTTTTTTTTTTTTACCTCTTCAAAACTCCAACATTGATTTTTTGTTCCTTTTTTTACCTCTTCAAAACTCCAACTTTCTTTTTTTTTTTACCTCTTCAAAACTCAATTTTTTTTTATTTTTTTTTACCTCTTCAAAACTCCAACATTGATTTTTTTTTTTTTTTTTTACCTCTTCAAAACTCCAACTTTTTTTTTTTTTTTACCTCTTCAAAACTCCAAGATTGATTTTTTGTTCCTTTTTTTACCTCTTCAAAACTCCAAATTTTTTTTTTTTTTTTTTTACCTCTTCAAAACTCCAACTTTTTTTTTTTTACCTCTTCAAAACTCCAACTTTTTTTTTTTTTTTTTTTACCTCTTCAAAACTCCAACATTGATTTTTTGTTCCTTTTTTTACCTCTTCAAAACTCCACAATTTTTTTTTTTTTTTTTTACCTCTTCAAAACTCCAAATTTTTTTTTTTTTTTTTTACCTCTTCAAAACTCCATTTTTTTTTTTTTTTACCTCTTCAAAACTCCAACTTTTTATTTTTTTTTACCTCTTCAAAACTGATTTTTTTTTATTATTTTTTTTTTACCTCTTCAAAACTCCAACATTGATTTTTTGTTCCTTTTTTTACCTCTTCAAAACTCCAAATTTTTTTTTTTTTTTTTTTACCTCTTCAAAACTCAATTTTTTTTTTTTTTTTTTACCTCTTCAAAACTCCAACTTTTTTTTTTTTTACCTCTTCAAAACTCCAACATTGATTTTTTGTTCCTTTTTTTACCTCTTCAAAACTCCACAATTTTTTTTTTTTTTTTTTTTTACCTCTTCAAAACTTCAACATTGATTTTTTGTTCCTTTTTTTACCTCTTCAAAACTCCACAATTTTTTTTTTTTTTTTTTTTTACCTCTTCAAAACTCCAACTTTTTTTTTTTTTTTACCTCTTCAAAACTCAATTTTTTTTTTTTTTTTTTTACCTCTTCAAAACTCCACAATTTTTTTTTTTTTTTTTTTACCTCTTCAAAACTCCAACATTGATTTTTTGTTCCTTTTTTTACCTCTTCAAAACTCCAACTTTTTTTTTTTTTACCTCTTCAAAACTCCAACATTGATTTTTTGTTCCTTTTTTTACCTCTTCAAAACTCCAACTTTTTTTTTTTTTTTTACCTCTTCAAAACTCTACAATTTTTTTTTTTTTTTTTTTTTTACCTCTTCAAAACTCCAACTTTTTTTTTTTACCTCTTCAAAACTCCAACTTTTTTTTTTTTTTTTTTTACCTCTTCAAAACTCCAACATTGATTTTTTGTTCCTTTTTTTACCTCTTCAAAACTCCACAATTTTTTTTTTACCTCTTCAAAACTCCAACTTTTTTTTTTTTTTTTTTTACCTCTTCAAAACTCCAACATTGATTTTTTGTTCCTTTTTTTACCTCTTCAAAACTCTTTTTTTTTTACCTCTTCAAAACTCCACAATTTTTTTTTTTTTTTTTTTACCTCTTCAAAACTCCAAATTTTTTTTTTTTTTTTTTACCTCTTCAAAACTCCATTTTTTTTTTTTTTTACCTCTTCAAAACTCCAAATTTTTTTTTTTTTTTTTTACCTCTTCAAAACTCCAACATTTTTTTTTTTTTTTACCTCTTCAAAACTCTACAGTTTTTTTTTTTTTTGTTTTTTTACCTCTTCAAAACTCCAACTTTTTTTTTTTTTACCTCTTCAAAACTCCAACATTGATTTTTTGTTCCTTTTTTTACCTCTTCAAAACTCCAACTTTTTTTTTTTTTACCTCTTCAAAACTCCAACATTGATTTTTTGTTCCTTTTTTTACCTCTTCAAAACTCCAACTTTCTTTTTTTTTTTACCTCTTCAAAACTCAATTTTTTTTTATTTTTTTTTACCTCTTCAAAACTCCAACATTGATTTTTTTTTTTTTTTTTTACCTCTTCAAAACTCCAACTTTTTTTTTTTTTTTACCTCTTCAAAACTCCAAGATTGATTTTTTGTTCCTTTTTTTACCTCTTCAAAACTCCAAATTTTTTTTTTTTTTTTTTTACCTCTTCAAAACTCCAAGATTGATTTTTTGTTCCTTTTTTTACCTCTTCAAAACTCCACAATTTTTTTTATTTTTTTTTTTTACCTCTTCAAAACTCCAACTTTTTATTTTTTTTTACCTCTTCAAAACTCATTTTTTTTTATTATTTTTTTTTACCTCTTCAAAACTCCAACATTGATTTTTTGTTCCTTTTTTTACCTCTTCAAAACTCCAAATTTTTTTTTTTTTTTTTTTACCTCTTCAAAACTCAATTTTTTTTTTTTTTTTACCTCTTCAAAACTCCAACTTTTTTTTTTTTTACCTCTTCAAAACTCCAACATTGATTTTTTGTTCCTTTTTTTACCTCTTCAAAACTCCAACTTTCTTTTTTTTTTTTACCTCTTCAAAACTCAATTTTTTTTAATTTTTTTTTACCTCTTCAAAACTCCAACATTGATTTTTTTTTTTTTTTTTTACCTCTTCAAAACTCCAACTTTTTTTTTTTTTTTACCTCTTCAAAACTCCAAGATTGATTTTTTGTTCCTTTTTTTACCTCTTCAAAACTCCACAATTTTTTTTTTTTTTTTTTTTACCTCTTCAAAACTCCAACTTTTTATTTTTTTTTACCTCTTCAAAACTCATTTTTTTTTATTTTTATTTTTTACCTCTTCAAAACTCCAACATTGATTTTTTGTTCCTTTTTTTACCTCTTCAAAACTCCAACTTTTTTTTTTTTTTTACCTCTTCAAAACTCCAAGATTGATTTTTTGTTCCTTTTTTTACCTCTTCAAAACTCCAAATTTTTTTTTTTTTTTTTTTACCTCTTCAAAACTCCAAGATTGATTTTTTGTTCCTTTTTTTACCTCTTCAAAACTCCAAATTTTTTTATTTTTTTTTTACCTCTTCAAAACTCCATTTTTTTTTTTTTTACCTCTTCAAAACTCCAAATTTTTTTTTTTTTTTTTTTACCTCTTCAAAACTCCAACATTTTTTTTTTTTTTTACCTCTTCAAAACTCTACAGTTTTTTTTTTTTTTGTTTTTTTACCTCTTCAAAACTCCAACTTTTTTTTTTTTTACCTCTTCAAAACTCCAACATTGATTTTTTGTTCCTTTTTTTACCTCTTCAAAACTCCAACTTTTTTTTTTTTTACCTCTTCAAAACTCCAACATTGATTTTTTGTTCCTTTTTTTACCTCTTCAAAACTCCAACTTTCTTTTTTTTTTTACCTCTTCAAAACTCAATTTTTTTTTATTTTTTTTTACCTCTTCAAAACTCCAACATTGATTTTTTTTTTTTTTTTTTACCTCTTCAAAACTCCAACTTTTTTTTTTTTTTTACCTCTTCAAAACTCCAAGATTGATTTTTTGTTCCTTTTTTTACCTCTTCAAAACTCCAAATTTTTTTTTTTTTTTTTTTACCTCTTCAAAACTCCAAGATTGATTTTTTGTTCCTTTTTTTACCTCTTCAAAACTCCACAATTTTTTTTATTTTTTTTTTTTACCTCTTCAAAACTCCAACTTTTTATTTTTTTTTACCTCTTCAAAACTCATTTTTTTTTATTATTTTTTTTTACCTCTTCAAAACTCCAACATTGATTTTTTGTTCCTTTTTTTACCTCTTCAAAACTCCAAATTTTTTTTTTTTTTTTTTTACCTCTTCAAAACTCAATTTTTTTTTTTTTTTTACCTCTTCAAAACTCCAACTTTTTTTTTTTTTTACCTCTTCAAAACTCCAACATTGATTTTTTGTTCCTTTTTTTACCTCTTCAAAACTCCACAATTTTTTTTATTTATTTTTTTTTACCTCTTCAAAACTCA
>NW_028258682.1:55000-64111 GCF_982586985.1 Callionymus lyra
ACCTCTTCAAAACTCCAATTTTTTTTTTTTTTTACCTCTTCAAAACTCCAACTTTTTTTTTTTTTTTTTACCTCTTCAAAACTCCAACTTTTTTTTTTTTTTACCTCTTCAAAACTCCAACTTTTTTTTTTTTTTTTTTTTACCTCTTCAAAACTCTACAATTTTTTTTTTTTTTTTTTTTTACCTCTTCAAAACTCCAACTTTTTTTTTTTTTTTACCTCTTCAAAACTCCAACTTTTTTTTTTTTTTTTTTACCTCTTCAAAACTCCATTTTTTTTTTTTTTTACCTCTTCAAAACTCCAACATTGATTTTTTGTTCCTTTTTTTACCTCTTCAAAACTCCAACTTTTTTTTTTTTTACCTCTTCAAAACTCAATTTTTTTTTTTTTTTTTTTACCTCTTCAAAACTCCAACATTGATTTTTTGTTCCTTTTTTTACCTCTTCAAAACTCCACAATTTTTTTTTTTTTTTTTTTTTACCTCTTCAAAACTCCAACATTGATTTTTTGTTCCTTTTTTTACCTCTTCAAAACTCCACAATTTTTTTTTTTTTTTTTTTTTTTACCTCTTCAAAACTCCAACTTTTTTTTTTTTTTTACCTCTTCAAAACTCAATTTTTTTTTTATTTTTTTTACCTCTTCAAAACTCCACAATTTTTTTTTTTTTTTTTTACCTCTTCAAAACTCCAAATTTTCTTTTTTTTTTTTTACCTCTTCAAAACTCCAATTTTTTTTTTTTTTTTACCTCTTCAAAACTCCAACTTTTTTTTTTTTTTTTACCTCTTCAAAACTCTACAATTTTTTTTTTTTTTTTTTTTTACCTCTTCAAAACTCCAACTTTTTTTTTTTTTTACCTCTTCAAAACTCCAACTTTTTTTTTTTTTTTTTTTTACCTCTTCAAAACTCCAACATTGATTTTTTGTTCCTTTTTTACCTCTTCAAAACTCTACAATTTTTTTTTTTTTTTTTTTTACCTCTTCAAAACTCCAACTTTTTTTTTTTTTTTTTACCTCTTCAAAACTCTACAATTTTTTTTTTTTTTTTTTTACCTCTTCAAAACTCCAAATTTTTTTTTTTTTTTTACCTCTTCAAAACTCCAACTTTTTTTTTTTTTTTTACCTCTTCAAAACTCTACAATTTTTTTTTTTTTTTTTTTTTACCTCTTCAAAACTCCAACTTTTTTTTTTTTTACCTCTTCAAAACTCCAACTTTTTTTTTTTTTTTTTTTTTACCTCTTAAACTCCAACATTGATTTTTTGTTCCTTTTTTTACCTCTTCAAAACTCCACAATTTTTTTTATTTTTTTTTTTTACCTCTTCAAAACTCCAAATTTTTTTTTTTTTTACCTCTTCAAAACTCCTAAATTTTTTTTTTTTTTTTTTTACCTCTTCAAAACTCCAACTTTTTTTTTTTTTACCTCTTCAAAACTCCACAAATTTTTTTATATTTTTTTTACCTCTTCAAAACTCCACAATTTTTTATTTATTTTTTTTACCTCTTCAAAACTCCAACATTGATTTTTTGTTCCTTTTTTTACCTCTCCAAAACTCCAATTTTTTTTTTTTTTTTTTTACCTCTTCAAAACTCCAACTTTTTTTTTTTTTTTTTTACCTCTTCAAAACTCCAACTTTTTTTTTTTTTTTACCTCTTCAAAACTCCAACATTGATTTTTTGTTCCTTTTTTTACCTCTCCAAAACTCCAAATTTTTTTTTTTTTTTTTTACCTCTTCAAAACTCCAACTTTTTTTTTTTTTTTTTACCTCTTCAAAACTCTACAATTTATTATTTTTTTTTTTTTACCTCTTCAAAACTCCAACTTTTTTTTTTTTTTACCTCTTCAAAACTCCAACATTGATTTTTTGTTCCTTTTTTTACATCTTCAAAACTCCAAATTTTTTATTTTTTTTTTTTACCTCTTCAAAACTCCAACTTTTTTTTTTTTTTTACCTCTTCAAAACTCTACAATTTTTTTTTTTTTTTTTTTACCTCTTCAAAACTCCAACTTTTTTTTTTTTTTTTACCTCTTCAAAACTCTACAATTTTTTTTTTTTTTTTTTTTTACCTCTTCAAAACTCCAACTTTTTTTTTTTTTACCTCTTCAAAACTCCAACTTTTTTTTTTTTTTTTTTTACCTCTTCAAAACTCCAACATTGATTTTTTGTTCCTTTTTTTACCTCTTCAAAACTCCACAATTTTTTTTTTTTTTTTTTTTTACCTCTTCAAAACTCCAACATTTTTTTTTTTTTTTACCTCTTCAAAACTCCAACATTGATTTTTTGTTCCTTTTTCTACCTCTTCAAAACTCCACAATTTTTTTTTTTTTTTTTTTTTACCTCTTCAAAACTCCAACTTTTTTTTTTTTACCTCTTCAAAACTCCAACATTGATTTTTTGTTCCTTTTTTTACCTCTTCAAAACTCAATTTTTTTTTTTTTTTTTTACCTCTTCAAAACTCCAACTTTTTTTTTTTTTTTTACCTCTTCAAAACTCCAACATTTTTTTTTTTTTTACCTCTTCAAAACTCCAACATTTTTTTTTTTTTTACCTCTTCAAAACTCCAACATTGATTTTTTGTTCCTTTTTCTACCTCTTCAAAACTCCACAATTTTTTTTATTTTTTTTTTTTACCTCTTCAAAACTCCAACTTTTTTTTTTTTACCTCTTCAAAACTCCAACATTGATTTTTTGTTCCTTTTTTTACCTCTTCAAAACTCAATTTTTTTTTTTTTTTTTTACCTCTTCAAAACTCCAACTTTTTTTTTTTTTTTTACCTCTTCAAAACTCTACAATTTTTTTTTTTTTTTTTTTGTTCCTCTTCAAAACTCCAACTTTTTTTTTTTTTTACCTCTTCAAAACTCCAACTTTTTTTTTTTTTTTTTTTACCTCTTCAAAACTCCAACATTGATTTTTTGTTCCTTTTTTACCTCTTCAAAACTCTACAATTTTTTTTTTTTTTTTTTTTTACCTCTTCAAAACTCCAACTTTTTTTTTTTTTTTTACCTCTTCAAAACTCTACAATTTTTTTTTTTTTTTTTTACCTCTTCAAAACTCCAAATTTTTTTTTTTTTTTTACCTCTTCAAAACTCCAACTTTTTTTTTTTTTTTTACCTCTTCAAAACTCTACAATTTTTTTTTTTTTTTTTTTTTACCTCTTCAAAACTCCAACTTTTTTTTTTTTTACCTCTTCAAAACTCCAACTTTTTTTTTTTTTTTTTTTATCTCTTCAAAACTCCAACATTGATTTTTTGTTCCTTTTTTTACCTCTTCAAAACTCCACAATTTTTTTTATTTTTTTTTTTTACCTCTTCAAAACTCCAACTTTTTTTTTTTTTACCTCTTCAAAACTCCAACTTTTTTTTTTTTTTTTTTTTACCTCTTCAAAACTCCAACATTGATTTTTTGTTCCTTTTTTTACCTCTTCAAAACTCCACAATTTTTTTTATTTTTTTTTTTTACCTCTTCAAAACTCCAACATTTTTTTTTTTTTACCTCTCCAAAACTCCAATTTTTTTTTTTTTTTTTTTACCTCTTCAAAACTCCAACTTTTTTTTTTTTTTTTTACCTCTTCAAAACTCTACAATTTTTTTTATTTTTTTTTTTACCTCTTCAAAACTCCAACTTTTTTTTTTTTTTACCTCTTCAAAACTCCAACATTGATTTTTTGTTCCTTTTTTTACCTCTTCAAAACTCCACAATTTTTTTTTTTTTTTTTTACCTCTTCAAAACTCCAAATTTTTTTATTTTTTTTTTACCTCTTCAAAACTCCATTTTTTTTTTTTTTTACCTCTTCAAAACTCCAACTTTTTATTTTTTTTTACCTCTTCAAAACTCATTTTTTTTTATTATTTTTTTTTACCTCTTCAAAACTCCAACATTGATTTTTTGTTCCTTTTTTTACCTCTTCAAAACTCCAAATTTTTTTTTTTTTTTTTTTACCTCTTCAAAACTCAATTTTTTTTTTTTTTTTTACCTCTTCAAAACTCCAACATTGATTTTTTGTTCCTTTTTTTACCTCTTCAAAACTCAATTTTTTTTTTTTTTTTTTACCTCTTCAAAACTCTACAATTTTTTTTTTTTTTTTTTTACCTCTTCAAAACTCCAACTTTTTTTTTTTTTTACCTCTTCAAAACTCCAACTTTTTTTTTTTTTTTTTTTACCTCTTCAAAACTCCAACATTGATTTTTTGTTCCTTTTTTACCTCTTCAAAACTCTACAATTTTTTTTTTTTTTTTTTTTTACCTCTTCAAAACTCCAACTTTTTTTTTTTTTTTTACCTCTTCAAAACTCTACAATTTTTTTTTTTTTTTTTTTACCTCTTCAAAACTCCAAATTTTTTTTTTTTTTTTACCTCTTCAAAACTCCAACTTTTTTTTTTTTTTTTACCTCTTCAAAACTCTACAATTTTTTTTTTTTTTTTTTTTTACCTCTTCAAAACTCCAACTTTTTTTTTTTTACCTCTTCAAAACTCCAACTTTTTTTTTTTTTTTTTTTACCTCTTCAAAACTCCAACATTGATTTTTTGTTCCTTTTTTACCTCTTCAAAACTCCACAATTTTTTTTTTTTTTTTTTTTTACCTCTTCAAAACTCCAATATTTTTTTTTTTTTACCTCTTCAAAACTCCAAATTTTTTTTTTTTTTACCTCTTCAAAACTCCAACATTGATTTTTTGTTCCTTTTTTTACATCTTCAAAACTCCAAATTTTTTTTTTTTTTTTTTTACCTCTTCAAAACTCCAACTTTTTTTTTTTTTTTACCTCTTCAAAACTCTACAATTTTTTTTTTTTTTTTTTACCTCTTCAAAACTCCAACTTTTTTTTTTTTTTTTACCTCTTCAAAACTCTACAATTTTTTTTTTTTTTTTTTTTTTACCTCTTCAAAACTCCAACTTTTTTTTTTTTTACCTCTTCAAAACTCCAACTTTTTTTTTTTTTTTTTTTACCTCTTCAAAACTCCAACATTGATTTTTTGTTCCTTTTTTTACCTCTTCAAAACTCCACAATTTTTTTTTTTTTTTTTTTTTACCTCTTCAAAACTCCAACATTTTTTTTTTTTTTACCTCTTCAAAACTCCAACATTGATTTTTTGTTCCTTTTTCTACCTCTTCAAAACTCCACAATTTTTTTTATTTTTTTTTTTTACCTCTTCAAAACTCCAACTTTTTTTTTTTTACCTCTTCAAAACTCCAACATTGATTTTTTGTTCCTTTTTTTACCTCTTCAAAACTCAATTTTTTTTTTTTTTTTTTACCTCTTCAAAACTCCAACTTTTTTTTTTTTTTTTACCTCTTCAAAACTCTACAATTTTTTTTTTTTTTTTTTTTTTACCTCTTCAAAACTCCAACTTTTTTTTTTTTTTACCTCTTCAAAACTCCAACTTTTTTTTTTTTTTTTTTTACCTCTTCAAAACTCCAACATTGATTTTTTGTTCCTTTTTTACCTCTTCAAAACTCTACAATTTTTTTTTTTTTTTTTTTTTACCTCTTCAAAACTCTACAATTTTTTTTTTTTTTTTTTTACCTCTTCAAAACTCCAAATTCTTTTTTTTTTTTTTACCTCTTCAAAACTCCAACTTTTTTTTTTTTTTTTACCTCTTCAAAACTCTACAATTTTTTTTTTTTTTTTTTTTTACCTCTTCAAAACTCCAACTTTTTTTTTTTTTACCTCTTCAAAACTCCAACTTTTTTTTTTTTTTTTTTTTACCTCTTCAAAACTCCAACATTGATTTTTTGTTCCTTTTTTTACCTCTTCAAAACTCCACAATTTTTTTTATTTTTTTTTTTTACCTCTTCAAAACTCCAACATTTTTTTTTTTTTACCTCTTCAAAACTCCAAATTTTTTTTTTTTTTACCTCTTCAAAACTCCTAAATTTTTTTTTTTTTTTTTTTACCTCTTCAAAACTCCAACTTTTTTTTTTTTTTACCTCTTCAAAACTCCACAAATTTTTTTATATTTTTTTTACCTCTTCAAAACTCCACAATTTTTTATTTATTTTTTTTACCTCTTCAAAACTCCAACATTGATTTTTTGTTCCTTTTTTTACCTCTCCAAAACTCCAATTTTTTTTTTTTTTTTTTACCTCTTCAAAACTCCAACTTTTTTTTTTTTTTTTTACCTCTTCAAAACTCTACAATTTTTTTTATTTTTTTTTTTACCTCTTCAAAACTCCAACTTTTTTTTTTTTTTACCTCTTCAAAACTCCAACATTGATTTTTTGTTCCTTTTTTTACATCTTCAAAACTCCAATTTTTTTTTTTTTTTTTTTTACCTCTTCAAAACTCTACAATTTTTTTTTTTTTTTTTTTTTTACCTCTTCAAAACTCCAACTTTTTTTTTTTTACCTCTTCAAAACTCCAACTTTTTTTTTTTTTTTTTTTACCTCTTCAAAACTCCAACATTGATTTTTTGTTCCTTTTTTTACCTCTTCAAAACTCCACAATTTTTTTTTTTTTTTTTTTTTACCTCTTCAAAACTCAATTTTTTTTTTTTTTTTTACCTCTTCAAAACTCCAACATTGATTTTTTGTTCCTTTTTTTACCTCTTCAAAACTCAATTTTTTTTTTTTTTTTTACCTCTTCAAAACTCCAACTTTTTTTTTTTTTTTTACCTCTTCAAAACTCTACAATTTTTTTTTTTTTTTTTTTTTACCTCTTCAAAACTCCAACTTTTTTTTTTTTTTACCTCTTCAAAACTCCAACTTTTTTTTTTTTTTTTTTACCTCTTCAAAACTCCAACATTGATTTTTTGTTCCTTTTTTACCTCTTCAAAACTCTACAATTTTTTTTTTTTTTTTTTTTTACCTCTTCAAAACTCCAACTTTTTTTTTTTTTTTTACCTCTTCAAAACTCTACAATTTTTTTTTTTTTTTTTTTACCTCTTCAAAACTCCAAATTTTTTTTTTTTTTTTACCTCTTCAAAACTCCAACTTTTTTTTTTTTTTTTACCTCTTCAAAACTCTACAATTTTTTTTTTTTTTTTTTTTTTACCTCTTCAAAACTCCAACTTTTTTTTTTTTTACCTCTTCAAAACTCCAACTTTTTTTTATTTTTTTTTTACCTCTTCAAAACTCCAACATTGATTTTTTGTTCCTTTTTTTACCTCTTCAAAACTCCACAATTTTTTTTATTTTTTTTTTTTACCTCTTCAAAACTCCAACATTTTTTTTTTTTTACCTCTTCAAAACTCCAAATTTTTTTTTTTTTTACCTCTTCAAAACTCCAACATTGATTTTTTGTTCCTTTTTTTACATCTTCAAAACTCCAAATTTTTTTTTTTTTTTTTTTACCTCTTCAAAACTCCAACTTTTTTTTTTTTTTTACCTCTTCAAAACTCTACAATTTTTTTTTTTTTTTTTTTACCTCTTCAAAACTCCAACTTTTTTTTTTTTTTTTACCTCTTCAAAACTCTACAATTTTTTTTTTTTTTTTTTTTTACCTCTTCAAAACTCCAACTTTTTTTTTTTTTACCTCTTCAAAACTCCAACTTTTTTTTTTTTTTTTTTTACCTCTTCAAAACTCCAACATTGATTTTTTGTTCCTTTTTTTACCTCTTCAAAACTCCACAATTTTTTTTTTTTTTTTTTTTTACCTCTTCAAAACTCCAACATTTTTTTTTTTTTTACCTCTTCAAAACTCCAACATTGATTTTTTGTTCCTTTTTCTACCTCTTCAAAACTCCACAATTTTTTTTATTTTTTTTTTTTACCTCTTCAAAACTCCAACTTTTTTTTTTTTACCTCTTCAAAACTCCAACATTGATTTTTTGTTCCTTTTTTTACCTCTTCAAAACTCAATTTTTTTTTTTTTTTTTTACCTCTTCAAAACTCCAACTTTTTTTTTTTTTTTTTACCTCTTCAAAACTCTACAATTTTTTTTTTTTTTTTTTTTTACCTCTTCAAAACTCCAACTTTTTTTTTTTTTTACCTCTTCAAAACTCCAACTTTTTTTTTTTTTTTTTTTACCTCTTCAAAACTCCAACATTGATTTTTTGTTCCTTTTTTACCTCTTCAAAACTCTACAATTTTTTTTTTTTTTTTTTTTTACCTCTTCAAAACTCCAACTTTTTTTTTTTTTTTTACCTCTTCAAAACTCTACAATTTTTTTTTTTTTTTTTTTACCTCTTCAAAACTCCAAATTTTTTTTTTTTTTTACCTCTTCAAAACTCCAACTTTTTTTTTTTTTTTTACCTCTTCAAAACTCTACAATTTTTTTTTTTTTTTTTTTTTTACCTCTTCAAAACTCCAACTTTTTTTTTTTTTACCTCTTCAAAACTCCAACTTTTTTTTTTTTTTTTTTTACCTCTTCAAAACTCCAACATTGATTTTTTGTTCCTTTTTTTACCTCTTCAAAACTCCACAATTTTTTTTATTTTTTTTTTTTACCTCTTCAAAACTCCAACATTTTTTTTTTTTTACCTCTTCAAAACTCCAAATTTTTTTTTTTTTTACCTCTTCAAAACTCCTAAATTTTTTTTTTTTTTTTTTTACCTCTTCAAAACTCCAACTTTTTTTTTTTTTTACCTCTTCAAAACTCCACAAATTTTTTTATATTTTTTTTACCTCTTCAAAACTCCACAATTTTTTATTTATTTTTTTTACCTCTTCAAAACTCCAACATTGATTTTTTGTTCCTTTTTTTACCTCTCCAAAACTCCAATTTTTTTTTTTTTTTTTTTTACCTCTTCAAAACTCCAACTTTTTTTTTTTTTTACCTCTTCAAAACTCCAACATTGATTTTTTGTTCCTTTTTTTACATCTTCAAAACTCCAATTTTTTTTTTTTTTTTTTTTACCTCTTCAAAACTCTACAATTTTTTTTTTTTTTTTTTTTTTACCTCTTCAAAACTCCAACTTTTTTTTTTTTACCTCTTCAAAACTCCAACTTTTTTTTTTTTTTTTTTTACCTCTTCAAAACTCCAACATTGATTTTTTGTTCCTTTTTTTACCTCTTCAAAACTCCACAATTTTTTTTTTTTTTTTTTTACCTCTTCAAAACTCCAAATTTTTTTTTTTTTTTTACCTCTTCAAAACTCCAACTTTTTTTTTTTTTTTTACCTCTTCAAAACTCTACAATTTTTTTTTTTTTTTTTTTTTTACCTCTTCAAAACTCCAACTTTTT
>NW_028258683.1:0-64000 GCF_982586985.1 Callionymus lyra
ACATGCACTGACACACGCACACACACGGTGACATGCACACATAAAACACACACACGCATGCACACACAGACATGCACTGACACACGCACACACACGGTGACATGCACACATAAAACACACACACGCACGCACACGCAGACACACACTGACACATGCGCACACACACCAATGACATGCACACAAACGCATAACTACACATCACAAACAAACCTATAAAATCCGCGTTTGTTTTATGTGTGCGTGCGTGCGTGTGTTTTATGTTTGCATGTCACCGTGTGTGTGTGCGTTTGTCAGTGCATGTCTGTGTATGCATGCGTGTGTTTTATGTGTGCGTGCGCGTTTGTTTTATGTGGGTGTGCGCATTTGTTTAATGTGTGCGTGCGTGTGTTGTGTGCGTGTGCATTTGTTTTATCTGTGCGCGCGCATTTGTTTTGTGTGCTCTTGCGCATTTGTTTTGTGTGCGCGTGCGCATTTCTTTAATATGTGCGTGCGCGCATTTGTTTTATGTGTGCGTGCGCGCATTTGTTTTAAGTGACGTGCGCGCATTTGTTTATGTGTGCATGCGCGCATTTGCTTTATGTGTGCATGCGCGCATTTGTTTTATGTGTGCATGCGCGCATTTGTTTTATGTGTGCGTGCGCGCATTTGTTTCATGTGACATGCACACATAAAACACACGCACGCACGCACACATAAAACAAACGCGGACGCACACAAAACACACGCATTATGTGTGCGTGCGTGCGTGTGTTTTATGTTTGCATGTCACCGTGTGTGTGTGCGTTTGTCAGTGCATGTCTGTGTATGCATGCGTGTGTTTTATGTGTGCGTGCGCGTTTGTTTAATGTGGGTGTGCGCATTTGTTTAATGTGTGCGTGCGTGTGTTGTGTGTTGACACGCGCAAGCATTGACGCACATTGTTTTGTGTGCGTCCGTGTTTGTTCTATGTGTGCATGTCACCGTGTGTGTGTGCGTGTGTCAGTGCATGTCTTTGTGTGCATCCGTGTGTTTTGTGTGCGCGCGCGCGCATTTGTTTTATGTGTGCATGCGCGCATTTGTTTTATGTGTGCATGCGCGCATTTGTTTTATGTGTGCGTGCGCGCATTTGTTTCATGTGACATGCACACATAAAACACACGCACGCACGCACACATAAAACAAACGCGGACGCACACAAAACACACGCATGCACACACAGACATGCACTGACACACGCACACACACGGTGACATGCACACATAAAACACACACACGCATGCACACACAGACATGCACTGACACACGCACACACACGGTGACATGCACACATAAAACACACACACGCACGCACACACAGACACACACTGACACATGCGCACACACACCAATGACATGCACACAAACGCATAACTACAGATCACAAACAAACCTATAAAATCCGCGTTTGTTTTATGTGTGCGTGCGTGCGTGTGTTTTATGTTTGCATGTCACCGTGTGTGTGTGCGTTTGTCAGTGCATGTCTGTGTATGCATGCGTGTGTTTTATGTGTGCGTGCGCGTTTGTTTTATGTGGGTGTGCGCATTTGTTTAATGTGTGCGTGCGTGTGTTGTGTGCGTGTGCATTTGTTTTATCTGTGCGCGCGCATTTGTTTTGTGTGCTCTTGCGCATTTGTTTTGTGTGCGCGTGCGCATTTCTTTAATATGTGCGTGCGCGCATTTGTTTTATGTGTGCGTGCGCGCATTTGTTTTATGTGACGTGCGCGCATTTGTTTTATGTGTGCATGCGCGCATTTGTTTTATGTGTGCGTGCGCGCATTTGTTTCATGTGACATGCACACATAAAACACACGCACGCACGCACACATAAAACAAACGCGGACGCACACAAAACACACGCATGCACACACAGACATGCACTGACACACGCACACACACGGTGACATGCACACATAAAACACACACACGCATGCACACACAGACATGCACTGACACACGCACACACACGGTGACATGCACACAAACGCATAACTACACATCACAAACAAACCTATAAAACCCGCGTTTGTTTTATGTGTGCGTGCGTGCGTGTGTTTTATGTTTGCATGTCACCGTGTGTGTGTGCGTTTGTCAGTGCATGTCTGTGTATGCATGCGTGTGTTTTATGTGTGCGTGCGCGTTTGTTTTATGTGGGTGTGCGCATTTGTTTAATGTGTGCATGCGCGCATTTGTTTTATGTGTGCGTGCGCGCATTTGTTTCATGTGACATGCACACATAAAACACACGCACGCACGCACACATAAAACAAACGCGGACGCACACAAAACACACGCATGCACACACAGACATGCACTGACACACGCACACACACGGTGACATGCACACATAAAACACACACACGCACGCACACGCAGACACACACTGACACATGCGCACACACACCAATGACATGCACACAAACGCATAACTACACATCACAAACAAACCTATAAAACCCGCGTTTGTTTTATGTGTGCGTGCGTGCGTGTGTTTTATGTTTGCATGTCACCGTGTGTGTGTGCGTTTGTCAGTGCATGTCTGTGTATGCATGCGTGTGTTTTATGTGTGCGTGCGCGTTTGTTTTATGTGGGTGTGCGCATTTGTTTAATGTGTGCGTGCGTGTGTTGTGTGCGTGTGCATTTGTTTTATCTGTGCGCGCGCATTTGTTTTGTGTGCTCTTGCGCATTTGTTTTGTGTGCGCGTGCGCATTTCTTTAATATGTGCGTGCGCGCATTTGTTTTGTGTGCGTGCGCGCATTTGTTTTATGTGACGTGCGCGCATTTGTGTTATGTGCGCGCGCGCGCATTTGTTTTATGTGTGCATGCGCGCATTTGTTTTATGTGTGCATGCGCGCATTTGTTTTATGTGTGCGTGCGCGCATTTGTTTCATGTGACATGCACACATAAAACACACGCACGCACGCACACATAAAACAAACGCGGACGCACACAAAACACACGCATGCACACACAGACATGCACTGACACACGCACACACACGGTGACATGCACACATAAAACACACACACGCACGCACACGCAGACACACACTGACACATGCGCACACACACCAATGACATGCACACAAACGCATAACTACACATCACAAACAAACCTATAAAATCCGCGTTTGTTTTTATGTGTGCGTGCGTGCGTGTGTTTTATGTTTGCATGTCACCGTGTGTGTGTGCGTTTGTCAGTGCATGTCTATGTATGCATGCGTGTGTTTTATGTGTGCGTGCGCGTTTGTTTTGTGTGCGTCCGCGTTTGTTTTATGTGTGCATGTCACCGTGTGTGTGTGCGTGCGTGTGTCAGTGCATGTCTGTGTGTGCATCCGTGTGTTTTGTGTGCGCGCGCGCGCATTTGTTTTATGTGTGCATGCGCGCATTTGTTTTATGTGTGCATGCGCGCATTTGTTTTATGTGTGCGTGCGCGCATTTGTTTCATGTGACATGCACACATAAAACACACGCACGCACGCACACATAAAACAAACGCGGACGCACACAAAACACACGCACGCACACACAGACATGCACTGACACACGCACACACACGGTGACATGCACACATAAAACACACACACGCATGCACACACAGACATGCACTGACACACGCACACACACGGTGACATGCACACATAAAACACACACACGCACGCACACGCAGACACACACTGACACATGCGCACACACACCAATGACATGCACACAAACGCATAACTACAGATCACAAACAAACCTATAAAATCCGCGTTTGTTTTATGTGTGCGTGCGTGCGTGTGTTTTATGTTTGCATGTCACCGTGTGTGTGTGCGTTTGTCAGTGCATGTCTGTGTATGCATGCGTGTGTTTTATGTGTGCGTGCGCGTTTGTTTTATGTGGGTGTGCGCATTTGTTTAATGTGTGCGTGCGTGTGTTGTGTGCGTGTGCATTTGTTTTATCTGTGCGCGCGCATTTGTTTTGTGTGCTCTTGCGCATTTGTTTTGTGTGCGCGTGCGCATTTCTTTAATATGTGCGTGCGCGCATTTGTTTTATGTGTGCGTGCGCGCATTTGTTTTATGTGACGTGCGCGCATTTGTTTTATGTGTGCATGCGCGCATTTGCTTTATGTGTGCATGCGCGCATTTGTTTTATGTGTGCATGCGCGCATTTGTTTTATGTGTGCATGCGCGCATTTGTTTTATGTGTGCGTGCGCGCATTTGTTTCATGTGACATGCACACATAAAACACACGCACGCACGCACACATAAAACAAACGCGGACGCACACAAAACACACGCATGCACACACAGACATGCACTGACACACGCACACACACGGTGACATGCACACATAAAACACACACACGCACGCACACGCAGACACACACTGACACATGCGCACACACACCAATGACATGCACACAAACGCATAACTACACATCACAAACAAACCTATAAAACCCGCGTTTGTTTTATGTGTGCGTGCGTGCGTGTGTTTTATGTTTGCATGTCACCGTGTGTGTGTGCGTTTGTCAGTGCATGTCTGTGTATGCATGCGTGTGTTTTATGTGTGCGTGCGCGCGCGTTTGTTTTATGTGGGTGTGCGCATTTGTTTAATGTGTGCGTGCGTGTGTTGTGTGCGTGTGCATTTGTTTTATCTGTGCGCGCGCATTTGTTTTGTGTGCTCTTGCGCATTTGTTTTGTGTGCGCGTGCGCATTTCTTTAATATGTGCGTGCGCGCATTTGTTTTATGTGTGCGCGCGCGCATTTGTTTTATGTGACGTGCGCGCATTTGTTTTATGTGTGCATGCGCGCATTTGCTTTATGTGTGCATGCGCGCATTTGCTTTATGTGTGCATGCGCGCATTTGTTTTATGTGTGCGTGCGCGCATTTGTTTCATGTGACATGCACACATAAAACACACGCACGCACGCACACATAAAACAAACGCGGACGCACACAAAACACACGCATGCACACACAGACATGCACTGACACACGCACACACACGGTGACATGCACACATAAAACACACACACGCACGCACACGCAGACACACACTGACACATGCGCACACACACCAATGACATGCACACAAACGCATAACTACAGATCACAAACAAACCTATAAAATCCGCGTTTGTTTTATGTGTGCGTGCGTGCGTGTGTTTTATGTTTGCATGTCACCGTGTGTGTGTGCGTTTGTCAGTGCATGTCTGTGTATGCATGCGTGTGTTTTATGTGTGCGTGCGCGTTTGTTTTATGTGGGTGTGCGCATTTGTTTAATGTGTGCGTGCGTGTGTTGTGTGCGTGTGCATTTGTTTTATCTGTGCGCGCGCATTTGTTTTGTGTGCTCTTGCGCATTTGTTTTGTGTGCGCGTGCGCATTTCTTTAATATGTGCGTGCGCGCATTTGTTTTATGTGTGCGTGCGCGCATTTGTTTTATGTGACGTGCGCGCATTTGTTTTATGTGTGCATGCGCGCATTTGCTTTATGTGTGCATGCGCGCATTTGTTTTATGTGTGCATGCGCGCATTTGTTTTATGTGTGCGTGCGCGCATTTGTTTCATGTGACATGCACACATAAAACACACGCACGCACGCACACATAAAACAAACGCGGACGCACACAAAACACACGCATGCACACACAGACATGCACTGACACACGCACACACACGGTGACATGCACACATAAAACACACACACGCACGCACACGCAGACACACACTGACACATGCGCACACACACCAATGACATGCACACAAACGCATAACTACAGATCACAAACAAACCTATAAAATCCGCGTTTGTTTTATGTGTGCGTGCGTGCGTGTGTTTTATGTTTGCATGTCACCGTGTGTGTGTGCGTTTGTCAGTGCATGTCTGTGTATGCATGCGTGTGTTTTATGTGTGCGTGCGCGTTTGTTTTATGTGGGTGTGCGCATTTGTTTAATGTGTGCGTGCGTGTGTTGTGTGCGTGTGCATTTGTTTTATCTGTGCGCGCGCATTTGTTTTGTGTGCTCTTGCGCATTTGTTTTGTGTGCGCGTGCGCATTTCTTTAATATGTGCGTGCGCGCATTTGTTTTATGTGTGCGTGCGCGCATTTGTTTTATGTGACGTGCGCGCATTTGTTTTATGTGTGCATGCGCGCATTTGCTTTATGTGTGCATGCGCGCATTTGTTTTATGTGTGCATGCGCGCATTTGTTTTATGTGTGCGTGCGCGCATTTGTTTCATGTGACATGCACACATAAAACACACGCACGCACGCACACATAAAACAAACGCGGACGCACACAAAACACACGCATGCACACACAGACATGCACTGACACACGCACACACACGGTGACATGCACACATAAAACACACACACGCACGCACACGCAGACACACACTGACACATGCGCACACACACCAATGACATGCACACAAACGCATAACTACAGATCACAAACAAACCTATAAAACCCGCGTTTGTTTTATGTGTGCGTGCGTGCGTGTGTTTTATGTTTGCATGTCACCGTGTGTGTGTGCGTTTGTCAGTGCATGTCTGTGTATGCATGCGTGTGTTTTATGTGTGCGTGCGCGTTTGTTTAATGTGGGTGTGCGCATTTGTTTAATGTGTGCGTGCGTGTGTTGTGTGCGTGTGCATTTGTTTTATCTGTGCGCGCGCATTTGTTTTGTGTGCTCTTGCGCATTTGTTTTGTGTGCGCGTGCGCATTTCTTTAATATGTGCGTGCGCGCATTTGTTTTATGTGTGCGTGCGCGCATTTGTTTTATGTGACGTGCGCGCATTTGTTTTATGTGTGCATGCGCGCATTTGCTTTATGTGTGCATGCGCGCATTTGTTTTATGTGTGCATGCGCGCATTTGTTTTATGTGTGCGTGCGCGCATTTGTTTCATGTGACATGCACACATAAAACACACGCACACATAAAACAAACGCGGACGCACACAAAACACACGCATTATGTGTGCGTGCGTGCGTGTGTTTTATGTTTGCATGTCACCGTGTGTGTGTGCGTTTGTCATTGCATGTCTGTGTATGCATGCGTGTGTTTTATGTGTGCGTGCGCGTTTGTTTAATGTGGGTGTGCGCATTTGTTTAATGTGTGCGTGCGTGTGTTGTGTGTTGACACGCGCAAGCATTGACGCACATTGTTTTGTGTGCGTCCGCGTTTGTTTTATGTGTGCATGTCACCGTGTGTGTGTGCGTGTGTCAGTGCATGTCTGTGTGTGCATCCGTGTGTTTTGTGTGCGCGCGCGCGCATTTGTTTTATGTGTGCATGCGCGCATTTGTTTTATGTGTGCATGCGCGCATTTGTTTTATGTGTGCGTGCGCGCATTTGTTTCATGTGACATGCACACATAAAACACACGCACGCACGCACACATAAAACAAACGCGGACGCACACAAAACACACGCATGCACACACAGACATGCACTGACACACGCACACACACGGTGACATGCACACATAAAACACACACACGCACGCACACGCAGACACACACTGACACATGCGCACACACACCAATGACATGCACACAAACGCATAACTACACATCACAAACAAACCTATAAAACCCGCGTTTGTTTTATGTGTGCGTGCGTGCGTGTGTTTTATGTTTGCATGTCACCGTGTGTGTGTGCGTTTGTCAGTGCATGTCTGTGTATGCATGCGTGTGTTTTATGTGTGCGTGCGCGTTTGTTTTATGTGGGTGTGCGCATTTGTTTAATGTGTGCGTGCGTGTGTTGTGTGCGTGTGCATTTGTTTTATCTGTGCGCGCGCATTTGTTTTGTGTGCTCTTGTGCATTTGTTTTGTGTGCGCGTGCGCATTTCTTTAATATGTGCGTGCGCGCATTTGTTTTATGTGTGCGTGCGCGCATTTGTTTTATGTGACGTGCGCGCATTTGTTTTATGTGTACATGCGCGCATTTGCTTTATGTGTGCATGCGCGCATTTGTTTTATGTGTGCATGCGCGCATTTGTTTTATGTGTGCGTGCGCGCATTTGTTTCATGTGACATGCACACATAAAACACACGCACGCACGCACACATAAAACAAACGCGGACGCACACAAAACACACGCATGCACACACAGACATGCACTGACACACGCACACACACGGTGACATGCACACATAAAACACACACACGCATGCACACACAGACATGCACTGACACACGCACACACACGGTGACATGCACACATAAAACACACACACGCACGCACACGCAGACACACACTGACACATGCGCACACACACCAATGACATGCACACAAACGCATAACTACAGATCACAAACAAACCTATAAAATCCGCGTTTGTTTTATGTGTGCGTGCGTGCGTGTGTTTTATGTTTGCATGTCACCGTGTGTGTGTGCGTTTGTCAGTGCATGTCTGTGTATGCATGCGTGTGTTTTATGTGTGCGTGCGCGTTTGTTTAATGTGGGTGTGCGCATTTGTTTAATGTGAGCGTGCGTGTGTTGTGTGCGTGTGCATTTGTTTTATCTGTGCGCGCGCATTTGTTTTGTGTGCTCTTGCGCATTTGTTTTGTGTGCGCGTGCGCATTTCTTTAATATGTGCGTGCGCGCATTTGTTTTATGTGTGCGTGCGCGCATTTGTTTTATGTGACGTGCGCGCATTTGTTTTATGTGTGCATGCGCGCATTTGCTTTATGTGTGCATGCGCGCATTTGTTTTATGTGTGCATGCGCGCATTTGTTTTATGTGTGCATGCGCGCATTTGTTTTATGTGTGCATGCGCGCATTTGTTTTATGTGTGCATGCGCGCATTTGTTTTATGTGTGCGTGCGCGCATTTGTTTCATGTGACATGCACACATAAAACACACGCACGCACGCACACATAAAACAAACGCGGACGCACACAAAACACACGCATGCACACACAGACATGCACTGACACACGCACACACACGGTGACATGCACACATAAAACACACACACGCACGCACACGCAGACACACACTGACACATGCGCACACACACCAATGACATGCACACAAACGCATAACTACACATCACAAACAAACCTATAAAACCCGCGTTTGTTTTATGTGTGCGTGCGTGCGTGTGTTTTATGTTTGCATGTCACCGTGTGTGTGTGCGTTTGTCAGTGCATGTCTGTGTATGCATGCGTGTGTTTTATGTGTGCGTGCGCGTTTGTTTTATGTGGGTGTGCGCATTTGTTTAATGTGTGCGTGCGTGTGTTGTGTGCGTGTGCATTTGTTTTATCTGTGCGCGCGCATTTGTTTTGTGTGCTCTTGCGCATTTGTTTTGTGTGCGCGTGCGCATTTCTTTAATATGTGCGTGCGCGCATTTGTTTTATGTGTGCGTGCGCGCATTTGTTTTATGTGACGTGCGCGCATTTGCTTTATGTGTGCATGCGCGCATTTGCTTTATGTGTGCATGCGCGCATTTGTTTTATGTGTGCATGCGCGCATTTGTTTTATGTGTGCGTGCGCGCATTTGTTTCATGTGACATGCACACATAAAACACACGCACGCACGCACACATAAAACAAACGCGGACGCACACAAAACACACGCATGCACACACAGACATGCACTGACACACGCACACACACGGTGACATGCACACATAAAACACACACACGCACGCACACGCAGACACACACTGACACATGCGCACACACACCAATGACATGCACACAAACGCATAACTACACATCACAAACAAACCTATAAAATCCGCGTTTGTTTTTATGTGTGCGTGCGTGCGTGTGTTTTATGTTTGCATGTCACCGTGTGTGTGTGCGTTTGTCAGTGCATGTCTGTGTATGCATGCGTGTGTTTTATGTGTGCGTGCGCGTTTGTTTAATGTGGGTGTGCGCATTTGTTTAATGTGTGCGTGCGTGTGTTGTGTGTTGACACGCGCAAGCATTGACGCACATTGACACACGCGCAAGCATTGACGCACATTGACACGCGCGCAAGCATTGACGCACATTGACACTCGCGCGCATATTGACGCACGCACACGCATTGACACGCACGGGCGCATTGACGCACATTGACACGCGCGCAAGCATATTGACACACGCACACGCATTGACACGCACGCAAGCATTGACGCACATTGACACGCGCGCAAGCATTGACGCACATTGACACACGCGCGCATTGACACACATTGACACGCACATGACAATGGACGTGAGGTTCTGGTCTGCAGCCCACATCTGTGTATCGGATAGTCTGTCAAACATAAAAATGTAAACGGTTAGACTTTTATGATGCAATATACGAGGAACTAACTAAACATATACTGTACACACCTCCATGATGATTGCCTTTCTCAAGTGGCTTTGTATGTGCTGTTGGGTTTTGTCCATCTGTGCTGGTCTGAATTTGGTGACCTCACAAAAAGGGCAGTGAAAGAACAAGCAACACTGACGGCTGTGGAGTGAAGTACATCCTCAAACCTGGCTGATGTTTAACTGATCAGCCATTTATGAGATTAATGAAAGCTTTGACAGAAACTGTTTTCTATATCACAGACTAAGCTACACACACAGGCAAATGAAAACAGCCAGAAATATGTTATGTTCACTGAACACATCATTTATGAACACATTTTTCATGTTGTATAAAACTCAAACATTCTATTGAATGACTGAACAATCTACTTTAATATCCTCGTGTCCAATTAGTTCATATTCAACGTCTGCTATCTCTGGTCTGTTTATCTGGATTCTTGTCACGGGGGCAGCAGCTTCAGCAGAGAGGTCCATACTTTCTTCTCCCCAGTTACATCGTCCAGCTCTTTCTGGAGGACCCCCCTGTGTTTCCAGCCCAGTGGAGGAACATGCTTCTTCAGTGTGTTCTGGGTCTTCCCCGGGTTCTACCATCAGTGGAACATGTTCCACTTCATCGGACTTATTCTCAGATGAATAAATTGATCTAAGACAAGAAAAAAATAAGTCAGTTTAGATTAAAAAAAAAGCTCAAACTAATTGAAATTCTCACGGATGCTCCGTTGAATCCATACATTCATTCATTCCCACTGCCACCTCCTAATAAGAAATAATGATCGTTTCTCTGATGCACAAATACTGCAGTGCTGAAGATATTAAACCAAAATTGACATTCATTTTAATTGTACAAGTGATGACATTTGCAAAATTAATCAACATTACATTTAAACATTAAATCACTTTGATAAATGACTAAAAAACATTCTTACATACCTTCCTTCTTCTCTTGAACTCTTTTCCATCTGGTTAAGGAGAAAAATAATTCAAGGAAATGACTCCAGATAAACACAAATCAATATAATAATGTGATTTTTATGAATGCATTTGTTTTTTACCTCTTTTTCTTTTTTTATACCAATAAACTACAGAACATGTGATCAGTAGAACGATCACAGCAACAATAATTCCAGCCACTTCTCCTGGTGTCAAACCTTCTCGACATACAGAGTCAGAAGAAATAGTTCCTTCTCGTAGATATGTTGAACATCTACAAAGACAAGTGGAGACAGTTTAGAAGAAAACATCTGGAGCAAACATTTGTGAAGCTTCACTCACTGTTTGTGATCCTGACATGACGTGAACGTTCCATTTGAAAATGTTCCTTCACTGCAGGTTCCACACTCAGTGTCTGTGGAGGACGTTCCTGTGAAGAACATTGTGTGTGTCTTATAGTTTCTGCACTCTTGCATTTCACATGTTGGATGTGAAACTCGCCTGCTCTGATGATGAACTGTCCTGGTTCACATGTGGAGTGTTGCTGTGCTGCCACACATGTGTCCACTGAGCCGTCCACACAGAAAAAACCCTCCAGAGGTTCACACTTGGTGTTTGCTGTGAAGGTACAGGATCTGATCTCTCTCAGTCCTGTTAGTCAATAACAAATTCTACATCACATCTACATACTGACCAACTCATCATTCTAGTGAAGAACAAACTTTACCTTCAGTACAGACGAGACACTTGAAACCATGTTTCTCTCGGTTCAATTTGTCCATGTAAGTTCCATCATCACAGACAGTGCAGGACGGAGATGGAAATTCTGTGCAATGAACATTGACTCTGAATCCTGTGAGAGAAATAAATAAATGACACATTTGAGTGACGTTTTACATCAAGACTCCTGACAGTTACTCTTATAAGAAAAAAGGTCAACATTTAAAATAGGCAGAATACATTTGATAGAATCAACATACAAGTGTCATGCTTATGTTCTTTTGTTTTATTTTGAAGGTGGTTTTCCGTTTTCATGTGTCCTGTGTTTTGAGTGACAGACGCTGGCAGGTGCGCGGCTGGGGATGATGGAGTGGCGGGTTCTTCCCATTGATAAGGAGCGTCTCTACCCGGAAGAACTCGCCAGAGTATTGCGTTTCCAGACCAGGTTGGCTGTCCTTTCGATCTCGCTCCTCGCCTTTGAATCACAACTGGATAATCCTTTGGATACTCCTGACGTTGTCAGCACTTTTATTTACTCAAGTGAGTCCTTTTGTCTTTTTGTTTTAGTTGCTGTTGGGACCCCGATCTCCAGAAGTGCCCTGCCTTCGCCCCGAGTGCCTGTTTTGTTTTTTTGTTCCTATTACGGACCGCTCTGGATCTATATAAGACTTTTTTTTCTGAATTTTTCCTCCGTGGATTATTTAGAAGATAGCTGGGAAGGGCGACAGGTCTTGATACCTTCACTTAAACTTAGCGTTACATTTACCGATGTCAATAAAATGAAAAGAGACTTTAATAAACCACAACATGTACCTGTGCTCCTTCCAGCTGGACACTCAACATCCTTATCCTTCAACAGTGGACACTGTGACGTCACTCCTTCAACATCCTTATCCTTGAGAGAAAAGATCATTTAATATCAGATGATTTTTGAGAATCTATCAGTGATAGTTTCGTAGATTCTTCCGCGTCTGACCGTTATAAACCTCCTTGTAGGTGGACAACGCATGCGCAAATGCGTGGTTGATTTCCAACCTCGTGTACTGTACTGACACTAATAGAATGTTTTTCCATCATATTTGTCCATCATGATGAGTGCCATGGATCATACATGAACACACATGTTTAATGATAAATATTTGTTACCAGAGAACAATTGTTTCAACTGTAATGAAGCATACATGTTTGATATTTACCAATTAGTGTTAAATATTAGCTATATTGATGTTTGAGATAAAATGGGGACCCTTGAAATAAAAAGAAAGACCCACACTGTTAAGTCTTTCTGTAGGTTTGTTTATTGGACATAATTAATCGTTTTAGCAACACTAGAGGGCAGCAGAGAGTACAAATTGCTTTGCGTGCAGGTGGAGAGACAGGACGAGCTAATGAGATCACCTGTGCAGGTGAAGCTTCTGTCTACAGAGCATGACTACAGCCAAGGTAATGTTAAACTCTTCTGTTAAATTGTTCTCATTTGGAGAGAATATCTAAGGATTATGGACATAAACTTGCAGTGTGACTGCAGTTCACACTTTTAATGATGTCGTCGTTGTAAATCTAAAACGTCCCGAGAAAGTAGAATTCTAGTGTTTCTGATCCCATCATGCAGGGAATAGCAGGTTTGATATAAATGTACATGAATTGATTCATTAAAGATATTATTACATTTGTCTCTTTTAACATTAAGACTTCATCACAAAGTATCATTTCTGGAGATGATTTGACTTCAATGTTGACAACAGTTTATACTGAGTGGATCTAGTATAACACTGACAGACCCGGCTGCAGAAAAACATTTAAGGGGGGGCATTACATTTTTTCAGGGGGGCAAACTTTTCAACCTAAAAACGTATTGGCTTCAGGCTGAACAATGGCTCTGGGACGACTCGCACAGTGCAGAGAAATAATTCTCCCATTACTAAAAAGTGACGGTTGATCCCAAAATCTAAAAAAACAACTAACAACCAACAACAAAGTTTAGTGCTGTGTCCATGTATTAAACTAAAGCACCACAGCTTCACTTCTACTAAAACATAAGCACTGAAGTCAACCTGAACACTGGATTGAACATCAAATAAGTT
Source organism: Callionymus lyra (assembly GCF_982586985.1). Classification (NCBI taxonomy): domain Eukaryota; kingdom Metazoa; phylum Chordata; class Actinopteri; order Syngnathiformes; family Callionymidae; genus Callionymus; species Callionymus lyra. Next base: position 14,054 of record NW_028258683.1, read on the forward strand.
TTCATCTCATTGAACAAAATCATGGTAGGTGTGATGTGTGATCTGTTTGATACTTGATGAAGCCCAGTTGCTGCACATTGGCGCACGCATTGACGCACATTCTTCTTCTGAGAGTTGTAACACAGCGTCTCTTAACTGTTGAGCATGGTCCCGTCGTCTCGCACCAACGTCCATCTCCTCACTTTCGCTCTTCACTTTCCCGTACATACCGGGGACGTTCGTTAGCAAAGTTCGTTGCTAATAACCGTTAGCTTCGCCTCAGGAGCAGGTCCGAAAAAGTCGCTTCTGACACCAATGTAACGTTTGGTCCTCCACACATGACCAGACGGTTGTCTTGCACAGATATTGTTTCTTTGTTCGCTGTACTCACAGAGAGGTTATTGTTTCGGCCACAACCAACGCCGCTCGTTCTTCACACCACTAGTTGAACGCGAAATCTCTCTAACAACAACTGCGCATGCGCACAGACTCACCTTCTTAAAGTGCCCGCAACATTAATGAACAGAACAAACAGGATCGTTACAATATATATACAGTATATACACACACACACACACACACACACGTCTATACACATACACACATATACATATACACACACACACGTCTATACACATACACACATATATATACACACACGTCTATACACATACACACATATACACACATATATATACACACACGTCTATACACATACACACATATACACACACACACGTCTATACACATACACACATATACACACATATATATACACACACACGTCTATACACATACACACATATATATACACACACGTCTATACACATACACACATATACACACATATATATACACACACGTCTATACACATACACACATATACACACACACACGTCTATACACATACACACATATACACACATATATATACACACACACGTCTATACACATACACACATATATAAACACACACACGTATATATATATACACACACACACACACACACACACGTCTATACACATACACACATATATATACACACACACGTCTATACACATACACACACATATATACACACACACGTCTATACACATACACACATATATGTACACACATATAAACACACGTCTATACGCATTGACACACCCGCACGCATTGACGCACATTGACACACACACACGTATTGACGCACATTGACGCACATTGACACACACGTATTGACGCACATTGACACGCGCGCACGCATTGACACGCACGGGTCACCCAGTATTATACAGAGCACCCCCCGACGTCGGATTCAAACGACCCGGGTTACATTTGACGCGTCGCCCATCTCTTCGTTGCCTTGGTAACGTGACGTGTCGCTGTTTCATTTGGCTACCGTAATTCTACAACTATGAAGCTCATTTGAAATGTTTAATGTCAACAGTGTGATTCTAATCCTGATTGTGCTTAACGACCTCAAACCACTTTAAGGAGGTACAGAGTGAATATAAATCGGTAAAAATGCTTAATTTTAATTTTTTGGAGCTTGGATTGTTTACGCATCGCGGAAGTCAAGAAGCTCTCGCGGATTAAAACATGCTTAAAAGGTCCTGTAAAAGTGACTATATTGTATATTTTTAGGTGTTTCAACTCCATAATGTTGACATTGTTTTATGAATGAGTAAAATAAAGTCTGTGCTATTTCGCTTGATACTCTTTATAATCCGGTGCGCTTTTCTATGAAAATAGAAGCTTTCATTGAGATTGCGTTTATGGACATATGTTTTCTTTTTATTTAGCTGCGATTATGAGCGTCTACGTGACGTTTGTCAACATTAATCGCGAGTCTGCAGGGGTGACGTCACACATGCTAATCAACTGATCCTGCAGCGGTGACGTCACACCACAGGAATACAATGAGATATTGTGCTTGTTTGTTTAAAAGCGCCATGAATACAATAGTAGATGCGTGCTTGTATAAAGACCGAGTTAAGTTTAGTTTAAATTTAGCGTCAGCTAAAAAGTTTTCAAATTGCCGCATACGCAACTTCCGGATGATGACGTCACACTTGTTGACAAAGATCGATCGCATTTTATCCTCACGTTTGTGCATAACTTGACGGAATCAGGTGCGCGTCACTCGTCTATTGAGGTAAGATATCATTATTGCTTTAAGACTCAGAAATAATGTTTCATTGCGTGTAATGTAACTTTCTGTGGTGCGTTAACACGAGAGCTAGTTCGCTAAAACTTAGCTTTTTTAATTATAATGTAACTCACACACGTATTTTGTTTGTTATTTTGAAGGACGAAAATATATTTATATTCCAATAAAAAGTTTGCTATATTGGTGGGTCATGGTAGGCGATTTATTTTATTAATATTCAAGATTCTTAGCTACGGCACCTTCAACACATTCAACGCTTGTTAACCATACAACAGCACGAACGTTTAATCGGCGTGTTAAATAACAGATGCGGTGAACTCTGAGCCGCTGAAGCATCTGAACACCACGCGATAACAAAATATAAAGTGCAACTTACTTTCAAAACAAAGTGAAACAGTACAATATAAAATACTATCGAAAATATACACTTGAATAAAGTTATAAAACAATGCTTCAAGTTTCACACAAAAACTTAAATAGCTGCTTCGACACAACATTCATTTACACACAGCAATATAAACAATAATATAAACGTATTGTTTAGGCTCACCTAGGAGTGATAAGCGAGTGTATTCAGTAAAATTGCAGGAGTGTTGGCACACTTTACAGCTTAATGTGGACAAAACTGAAACTCTGGTGATTGCTCCTGATGATAAGATTCCATGGTTGAGTCAGTACTTGGGTGACTTAGGTCAGTCTGTCAAACTGAGCCTGAGAAACCTGGGTGTTGTATTTGATAAAGACATGTCTCTTGTTCAACACTGCAGAAAACTGACCAGAAACTGTTTCCTTCAACTGAGAAAAATCTCTAAACTTAGGAAAATGTTGTCACAACATGATCTGGAGCTTGTAATCCATGCGTTTGTTTCTTCTCGTCTGGACTATTGTAACGGTTTGTTTTCATGTCTTAACAAGAAGGAGCTGTCTCGTCTGCAGTTGATTCAGAACTCTGCAGCGAGAATTCTGACCCGCTCAAGTAGGAGAACTCACATTTCTCCGATCCTTAAAACTCTTCACTGGCTTCCAGTTTCTTTCAGGATCAACTTTAAAATTCTGGTTCTTACTTTCAGAGCTATTCATGGTCAGGCTCCTCCTTACATCACTGATCTGATCCAGCCTTACACCCCAGCTCGGTCTCTGAGGTCTGTGGATCAGAATCTACTGATGGTTCCACGCACACGGCTCAGGACCAGAGGAGAGAAATCTTTTCAGGCTGTTGCTCCTAAGCTTTGGAACAATCTTCCTCTCTCTTTGCGCTTGATGGAGTCTACTGACTCCTTTAAGAAACATCTTAAGACGTTTCTATTTGTTCAGGCTTTTCCTTGAATTTCTCGAACTTGTTGTTCTCGGTGTTGTCTTGATCTTTGAAGTATGTACTGTTTTGAGTATTGTTTTTGATTGTTAAAGCGCTTTGTGACCCTGGTCTCGAAAAGCGCTATATAAATAAATATTACTTACTTACTTACTTACTTACACGTGTCTCAGTCTCTGAGCCGCTGAAGCATCTGAACACCACGCGTCTCATCCGTGGAACGCAGGTAAAAAACAATGGCCGTCTTAAAGCGACAGTGTCTTGATGCGATACATGCATTGAAAAGTAATAAAACATAAAACACGAAAATAACAACTGGGTTTAATTATATACTTCCAGTGAAAATAATTGAAACATAAAACGACAAATAAACGGCTGGGTTACATTACTAAAAACTAAAGCCTGACAGAGGGGGAGTGGCGCGGGAATGAACTACCGTACTTACTGGCGCGCGCATGTACAGACAGCATATACATCTGTTGTTTTGAGCGAGCACCATAAACCGAATATACACAATAATCCATAGTGGTATTGGTTACAAGTGTCTACACGTGGTGTTCACTGCGCAGGTTAACTGTACCGCATTACAAGTAATAGAATGTAACTTAATGTTGGTGAACCACATAGCAATTCATCTACATTAGAAGTCTAAAAAGCGAATGGTAGTACAGTCACGGTGAATACAATTGTATAAATCGTTTAATTCATTTAAATATAAGTCAGCAGATGGAGAGACTTACCACAGTCTTTACCAATGGAAACATGGCGGTGGTCCATGAGGTCCAATTACTCTAGAAACTTCTGGATCATTTGAAATGGGCGGAGCATATTAAGATATTAACACTGAATATTGTTAAATTGACCCTTGACAGTGTTCATTCACTTTTTACACTGAATAAATAACACCTGGGTTTTAACTCTGGATATTGACAACAGCACTGCAGGGGGAGGAGCCACGTTTTACACCTGTTGTTGTTGTGTTACATCTGGAAGAGTTAAACCAGTCTATGAAATAGTTAAAATACATTAACACTTCCTTTTTGACACTTGGAAATTTACTGTGCACGAACGCACACATTAAACAAATGCGCACACCCACATAAAACAAACGCGCACGCACACATAAAACACACGCATGCGTACACGGACATGCACTGACAAACGCACACACACACGGTGACATGCACACATAAAACACACGCACGCACGCACACATAAAACAAACGCGGACGCACACATCAAAGAAACGCGCACGCACACCTAAAACACACGCATGCACACACAGACATGCACTGACACACGCCCACACACACGGTGACATGCACACATAAACACACGCACGCACGCACACATAAAACAAACGCGGACGCACACAAAACAAACGCGCACGCACACATTAAACACACGCATGCACACACAGACATGCACTGACACACGCACACACACACGGTGACATGCACACATAAAACACACACACGCACGCACACGCAGACACACACTGACACATGCGCACACACACCAGTGACATGCACACAAACGCATAACTACACATCACAAACAAACCTATATATATTTTTTTTAATCTGCGCTGTTGTGAAAGTGTGTTTCCCCTCTGGGGATGAATAAAGCTTTTCTATTCTATTCTATTCTAAAAAAAATCCGCGTTTGTTTTATGTGTTCGTGCGTGCGTGTGTTTTATGTTTGCATGTCACCGTGTGTGTGTGCGTTTGTCAGTGCATGTCTATGTATGCATGCGTGTGTTTTATGTGTGCGTGCGCGTTTGTTTTGTGTGCGTCCGCGTTTGTTTTATGTGTGCATGTCACCGTGTGTGTGTGCGTGTGTCAGTGCATGTCTGTGTGTGCATCCGTGTGTTTTGTGTGCGCGCGCGCGCATTTGTTTTATGTGTGCATGCGCGCATTTGTTTTATGTGTGCATGCGCGCATTTGTTTTATGTGTGCGTGCGCGCATTTGTTTCATGTGACATGCACACATAAAACACACGCACGCACGCACACATAAAACAAACGCGGACGCACACAAAACACACGCATGCACACACAGACATGCACTGACACACGCACACACACGGTGACATGCACACATAAAACACACACACGCATGCACACACAGACATGCACTGACACACGCACACACACGGTGACATGCACACATAAAACACACACACGCACGCACACGCAGACACACACTGACACATGCGCACACACACCAATGACATGCACACAAACGCATAACTACAGATCACAAACAAACCTATAAAATCCGCGTTTGTTTTATGTGTGCGTGCGTGCGTGTGTTTTATGTTTGCATGTCACCGTGTGTGTGTGCGTTTGTCAGTGCATGTCTGTGTATGCATGCGTGTGTTTTATGTGTGCGTGCGCGTTTGTTTTATGTGGGTGTGCGCATTTGTTTAATGTGTGCGTGCGTGTGTTGTGTGCGTGTGCATTTGTTTTATCTGTGCGCGCGCATTTGTTTTGTGTGCTCTTGCGCATTTGTTTTGTGTGCGCGTGCCTATTTCTTTAATATGTGCGTGCGCGCATTTGTTTTATGTGACGTGCGCGCATTTGTTTTATGTGTGCATGCGCGCATTTGCTTTATGTGTGCATGCGCGCATTTGTTTTATGTGTGCATGCGCGCATTTGTTTTATGTGTGCATGCGCGCATTTGTTTTATGTGTGCGTGCGCGCATTTGTTTCATGTGACATGCACACATAAAACAAACGCACGCACGCACACATAAAACAAACGCGGACGCACACAAAACACACGCATGCACACACAGACATGCACTGACACACGCACACACACGGTGACATGCACACATAAAACACACACACGCACGCACACGCAGACACACACTGACACATGCGCACACACACCAATGACATGCACACAAACGCATAACTACACATCACAAACAAACCTATAAAACCCGCGTTTGTTTTATGTGTGCGTGCGTGCGTGTGTTTTATGATTGCATCTCACCGTGTGTGTGTGCGTTTGTCAGTGCATGTCTGTGTATGCATGCGTGTGTTTTATGTGTGCGTGCGCGTTTGTTTTATGTGGGTGTGCGCATTTGTTTAATGTGTGCGTGCGTGTGTTGTGTGCGTGTGCATTTGTTTTATCTGTGCGCCCGCATTTGTTTTGTGTGCTCTTGCGCATTTGTTTTGTGTGCGCGTGCGCATTTCTTTAATATGTGCGTGCGCGCATTTGTTTTATGTGTGCGTGCGCGCATTTGTTTTATGTGACGTGCGCGCATTTGTGTTATGTGTGCGCGCGCGCATTTGTTTTATGTGTGCATGCGCGCATTTGTTTTATGTGTGCATGCGCGCATTTGTTTTATGTGTGCGTGCGCGCATTTGTTTCATGTGACATGCACACATAAAACACACGCACGCACGCACACATAAAACAAACGCGGACGCACACAAAACACACGCATGCACACACAGACATGCACTGACACACGCACACACACGGTGACATGCACACATAAAACACACACACGCATGCACACACAGACATGCACTGACACACGCACACACACGGTGACATGCACACATAAAACACACACACGCACGCACACGCAGACACACACTGACACATGCGCACACACACCAATGACATGCACACAAACGCATAACTACAGATCACAAACAAACCTATAAAATCCGCGTTTGTTTTATGTGTGCGTGCGTGCGTGTGTTTTATGTTTGCATGTCACCGTGTGTGTGTGCGTTTGTCAGTGCATGTCTGTGTATGCATGCGTGTGTTTTATGTGTGCGTGCGCGTTTGTTTTATGTGGGTGTGCGCATTTGTTTAATGTGTGCGTGCGTGTGTTGTGTGCGTGTGCATTTGTTTTATCTGTGCGCGCGCATTTGTTTTGTGTGCTCTTGCGCATTTGTTTTGTGTGCGCGTGCGCATTTCTTTAATATGTGCGTGCGCGCATTTGTTTTATGTGTGCGTGCGCGCATTTGTTTTATGTGACGTGCGCGCATTTGTTTTATGTGTGCATGCGCGCATTTGCTTTATGTGTGCATGCGCGCATTTGTTTTATGTGTGCATGCGCGCATTTGTTTTATGTGTGCATGCGCGCATTTGTTTTATGTGTGCGTGCGCGCATTTGTTTCATGTGACATGCACACATAAAACACACGCACGCACGCACACATAAAACAAACGCGGACGCACACAAAACACACGCATGCACACACAGACATGCACTGACACACGCACACACACGGTGACATGCACACATAAAACACACACACGCACGCACACGCAGACACACACTGACACATGCGCACACACACCAATGACATGCACACAAACGCATAACTACAGATCACAAACAAACCTATAAAACCCGCGTTTGTTTTATGTGTGCGTGCGTGCGTGTGTTTTATGTTTGCATGTCACCGTGTGTGTGTGCGTTTGTCAGTGCATGTCTGTGTATGCATGCGTGTGTTTTATGTGTGCGTGCGCGTTTGTTTTATGTGGGTGTGCGCATTTGTTTAATGTGTGCGTGCGTGTGTTGTGTGCGTGTGCATTTGTTTTATCTGTGCGCGCGCATTTGTTTTGTGTGCTCTTGCGCATTTGTTTTGTGTGCGCGTGCGCATTTCTTTAATGTTCTTCATGTTGTATAAAACTCAAACATTCTATTGAATGACTGAACAATCTACTTTAATATCCTCGTGTCCAATTAGTTCATATTCAACGTCTGCTATCTCTGGTCTGTTTATCTGGATTCTTGTCACGGGGGCAGCAGCTTCAGCAGAGAGGTCCATACTTTCTTCTCCCCAGTTACATCGTCCAGCTCTTTCTGGAGGACCCCCCTGTGTTTCCAGCCCAGTGGAGGAACATGCTTCTTCAGTGTGTTCTGGGTCTTCCCCGGGTTCTACCATCAGTGGAACATGTTCCACTTCATCGGACTTATTCTCAGATGAATAAATTGATCTAAGACAAGAAAAAAATAAGTCAGTTTAGATTAAAAAAAAAGCTCAAACTAATTGAAATTCTCACGGATGCTCCGTTGAATCCATACATTCATTCATTCCCACTGCCACCTCCTAATAAGAAATAATGATCGTTTCTCTGATGCACAAATACTGCAGTGCTGAAGATATTAAACCAAAATTGACATTCATTTTAATTGTACAAGTGATGACATTTGCAAAATTAATCAACATTACATTTAAACATTAAATCACTTTGATAAATGACTAAAAAACATTCTTACATACCTTCCTTCTTCTCTTGAACTCTTTTCCATCTGGTTAAGGAGAAAAATAATTCAAGGAAATGACTCCAGATAAACACAAATCAATATAATAATGTGATTTTTATGAATGCATTTGTTTTTTACCTCTTTTTCTTTTTTTATACCAATAAACTACAGAACATGTGATCAGTAGAACGATCACAGCAACAATAATTCCAGCCACTTCTCCTGGTGTCAAACCTTCTCGACATACAGAGTCAGAAGAAATAGTTCCTTCTCGTAGATATGTTGAACATCTACAAAGACAAGTGGAGACAGTTTAGAAGAAAACATCTGGAGCAAACATTTGTGAAGCTTCACTCACTGTTTGTGATCCTGACATGACGTGAACGTTCCATTTGAAAATGTTCCTTCACTGCAGGTTCCACACTCAGTGTCTGTGGAGGACGTTCCTGTGAAGAACATTGTGTGTGTCTTATAGTTTCTGCACTCTTGCATTTCACATGTTGGATGTGAAACTCGCCTGCTCTGATGATGAACTGTCCTGGTTCACATGTGGAGTGTTGCTGTGCTGCCACACATGTGTCCACTGAGCCGTCCACACAGAAAAAACCCTCCAGAGGTTCACACTTGGTGTTTGCTGTGAAGGTACAGGATCTGATCTCTCTCAGTCCTGTTAGTCAATAACAAATTCTACATCACATCTACATACTGACCAACTCATCATTCTAGTGAAGAACAAACTTTACCTTCAGTACAGACGAGACACTTGAAACCATGTTTCTCTCGGTTCAATTTGTCCATGTAAGTTCCATCATCACAGACAGTGCAGGACGGAGATGGAAATTCTGTGCAATGAACATTGACTCTGAATCCTGTGAGAGAAATAAATAAATGACACATTTGAGTGACGTTTTACATCAAGACTCCTGACAGTTACTCTTATAAGAAAAAAGGTCAACATTTAAAATAGGCAGAATACATTTGATAGAATCAACATACAAGTGTCATGCTTATGTTCTTTTGTTTTATTTTGAAGGTGGTTTTCCGTTTTCATGTGTCCTGTGTTTTGAGTGACAGACGCTGGCAGGTGCGCGGCTGGGGATGATGGAGTGGCGGGTTCTTCCCATTGATAAGGAGCGTCTCTACCCGGAAGAACTCGCCAGAGTATTGCGTTTCCAGACCAGGTTGGCTGTCCTTTCGATCTCGCTCCTCGCCTTTGAATCACAACTGGATAATCCTTTGGATACTCCTGACGTTGTCAGCACTTTTATTTACTCAAGTGAGTCCTTTTGTCTTTTTGTTTTAGTTGCTGTTGGGACCCCGATCTCCAGAAGTGCCCTGCCTTCGCCCCGAGTGCCTGTTTTGTTTTTTTGTTCCTATTACGGACCGCTCTGGATCTATATAAGACTTTTTTTTCTGAATTTTTCCTCCGTGGATTATTTAGAAGAAAGCTGGGAAGGGCGACAGGTCTTGATACCTTCACTTAAACTTAGCGTTACATTTACCGATGTCAATAAAATGAAAAGAGACTTTAATAAACCACAACATGTACCTGTGCTCCTTCCAGCTGGACACTCAACATCCTTATCCTTCAACAGTGGACACTGTGACGTCACTCCTTCAACATCCTTATCCTTGAGAGAAAAGATCATTTAATATCAGATGATTTTTGAGAATCTATCAGTGATAGTTTCGTAGATTCTTCCGCGTCTGACCGTTATAAACCTCCTTGTAGGTGGACAACGCATGCGCAAATGCGTGGTTGATTTCCAACCTCGTGTACTGTACTGACACTAATAGAATGTTTTTCCATCATATTTGTCCATCATGATGAGTGCCATGGATCATACATGAACACACATGTTTAATGATAAATATTTGTTACCAGAGAACAATTGTTTCAACTGTAATGAAGCATACATGTTTGATATTTACCAATTAGTGTTAAATATTAGCTATATTGATGTTTGAGATAAAATGGGGACCCTTGAAATAAAAAGAAAGACCCACACTGTTAAGTCTTTCTGTAGGTTTGTTTATTGGACATAATAAATCGTTTTAGCAACACTAGAGGGCAGCAGAGAGTACAAGTTGCTTTGCGTGCAGGTGGAGAGACAGGACGAGCTAATGAGATCACCTGTGCAGGTGAAGCTTCTGTCTACAGAGCATGACTACAGCCAAGGTAATGTTAAACTCTTCTGTTAAATTGTTCTCATTTGGAGAGAATATCTAAGGATTATGGACATAAACTTGTAGTGTGACTGCAGTTCACACTTTTAATGATGTCGTCGTTGTAAATCTAAAACGTCCCGAGAAAGTAGAATTCTAGTGTTTCTGATCCCATCATGCAGGGAATAGCAGGTTTGATATAAATGTACATGAATTGATTCATTAAAGATATTATTACATTTGTCTCTTTTAACATTAAGACTTCATCACAAAGTATCATTTCTGGAGATGATTTGACTTCAATGTTGACAACAGTTTATACTGAGTGGATCTAGTATAACACTGACAGACCCGGCTGCAGAAAAACATTTAAGGGGGGGCATTACATTTTTTCAGGGGGGCAAACTTTTCAACCTAAAAACGTATTGGCTTCAGGCTGAACAATGGCTCTGGGACGACTCGCACAGTGCAGAGAAATAATTCTCCCATTACTAAAAAGTGACGGTTGATCCCAAAATCTAAAAAAACAACTAACAACCAACAACAAAGTTTAGTGCTGTGTCCATGTATTAAACTAAAGCACCACAGCTTCACTTCTACTAAAACATAAGCACTGAAGTCAACCTGAACACTGGATTGAACATCAAATAAGTTTTCATCTCATTGAACAAAATCATGGTAGGTGTGATGTGTGATCTGTTTGATACTTGATGAAGCCCAGTTGCTGCACATTGGCGCACGCATTGACGCACATTCTTCTTCTGAGAGTTGTAACACAGCGTCTCTTAACTGTTGAGCATGGTCCCGTCGTCTCGCACCAACGTCCATCTCCTCACTTTCGCTCTTCACTTTCCCGTACATACCGGGGACGTTCGTTAGCAAAGTTCGTTGCTAATAACCGTTAGCTTCGCCTCAGGAGCAGGTCCGAAAAAGTCGCTTCTGACACCAATGTAACGTTTGGTCCTCCACACATGACCAGACGGTTGTCTTGCACAGATATTGTTTCTTTGTTCGCTGTACTCACAGAGAGGTTATTGTTTCGGCCACAACCAACGCCGCTCGTTCTTCACACCACTAGTTGAACGCGAAATCTCTCTAACAACAACTGCGCATGCGCACAGACTCACCTTCTTAAAGTGCCCGCAACATTAATGAACAGAACAAACAGGATCGTTACAATATATATACAGTATATACACACACACACACACACACACACGTCTATACACATACACACATATACATATACACACACACGTCTATACACATACACACATATACACACACACACGTCTATACACATACACACATATACACACATATATATACACACACACGTCTATACACATACACACATATATAAACACACACACGTATATATATATACACACACACACACACACACACACGTCTATACACATACACACATATACACACACGTCTATACACATACACACATATATATACACACACGTCTATACACACACATATATACACACACACACGTCTATACACATACACACATATATATACACACACACGTCTATACACATACACACACATATATACACACACACGTCTATACACATACACACATATATGTACACACATATAAACACACGTCTATACGCATTGACACACCCGCACGCATTGACGCACATTGACACACACACGTATTGACGCACATTGACGCACATTGACACACACGTATTGACGCACATTGACACGCGCGCACGCATTGACACGCACGGGTCACCCAGTATTATACAGAGCACCCCCCGACGTCGGATTCAAACGACCCGGGTTACATTTGACGCGTCGCCCATCTCTTCGTTGCCTTGGTAACGTGACGTGTCGCTGTTTCATTTGGCTACCGTAATTCTACAACTATGAAGCTCATTTGAAATGTTTAATGTCAACAGTGTGATTCTAATCCTGATTGTGCTTAACGACCTCAAACCACTTTAAGGAGGTACAGAGTGAATATAAATCGGTAAAAATGCTTAATTTTAATTTTTTGGAGCTTGGATTGTTTACGCATCGCGGAAGTCAAGAAGCTCTCGCGGATTAAAACATGCTTAAAAGGTCCTGTAAAAGTGACTATATTGTATATTTTTAGGTGTTTCAACTCCATAATGTTGACATTGTTTTATGAATGAGTAAAATAAAGTCTGTGCTATTTCGCTTGATCCTCTTTATAATCCGGTGCGCTTTTCTATGAAAATAGAAGCTTTCATTGAGATTGCGTTTATGGACATATGTTTTCTTTTTATTTAGCTGCGATTATGAGCGTCTACGTGACGTTTGTCAACATTAATCGCTAGTCTGCAGGGGTGACGTCACACATGCTAATCAACTGATCCTGCAGCGGTGACGTCACACCACAGGAATACAATGAGATATTGTGCTTGTTTGTTTAAAAGCGCCATGAATACAATAGTAGATGCGTGCTTGTATAAAGACCGAGTTAAGTTTAGTTTAAATTTAGCGTTAGCTAAAAAGTTTTCAAATTGCCGCATACGCAACTTCCGGATGATGACGTCACACTTGTTGACAAAGATCGATCGCATTTTATCCTCACGTTTGTGCATAACTTGACGGAATCAGGTGCGCGTCACTCGTCTATTGAGGTAAGATATCATTATTGCTTTAAGACTCAGAAATAATGTTTCATTGCGTGTAATGTAACTTTCTGTGGTGCGTTAACACGAGAGCTAGTTCGCTAAAACTTAGCTTTTTTAAATTATAATGTAACTCACACACGTATTTTGTTTGTTATTTTGAAGGACGAAAATATATTTATATTCCAATAAAAAGTTTGCTATATTGGTGGGTCATGGTAGGCGATTTATTTTATTAATATTCAAGATTCTTAGCTACGGCACCTTCAACACATTCAACGCTTGTTAACCATACAACAGCACGAACGTTTAATCGGCGTGTTAAATAACAGATGCGGTGAACTCTGAGCCGCTGAAGCATCTGAACACCACGCGATAACAAAATATAAAGTGCAACTTACTTTCAAAACAAAGTGAAACAGTACAATATAAAATACTATCGAAAATATACACTTGAATAAAGTTATAAAACAATGCTTCAAGTTTCACACAAAAACTTAAATAGCTGCTTCGACACAACATTCATTTACACACAGCAATATAAACAATAATATAAACGTATTGTTTAGGCTCACCTAGGAGTGATAAGCGAGTGTATTCAGTAAAATTGCAGGAGCGTTGGCACACTTTACAGCTTAATGTGGACAAAACTGAAACTCTGGTGATTGCTCCTGATGATAAGATTCCATGGTTGAGTCAGTACTTGGGTGACTTAGGTCAGTCTGTCAAACTGAGCCTGAGAAACCTGGGTGTTGTATTTGATAAAGACATGTCTCTTGTTCAACACTGCAGAAAACTGACCAGAAACTGTTTCCTTCAACTGAGAAAAATCTCTAAACTTAGGAAAATGTTGTCACAACATGATCTGGAGCTTGTAATCCATGCGTTTGTTTCTTCTCGTCTGGACTATTGTAACGGTTTGTTTTCATGTCTTAACAAGAAGGAGCTGTCTCGTCTGCAGTTGATTCAGAACTCTGCAGCGAGAATTCTGACCCGCTCAAGTAGGAGAACTCACATTTCTCCGATCCTTAAAACTCTTCACTGGCTTCCAGTTTCTTTCAGGATCAACTTTAAAATTCTGGTTCTTACTTTCAGAGCTATTCATGGTCAGGCTCCTCCTTACATCACTGATCTGATCCAGCCTTACACCCCAGCTCGGTCTCTGAGGTCTGTGGATCAGAATCTACTGATGGTTCCACGCACACGGCTCAGGACCAGAGGAGAGAAATCTTTTCAGGCTGTTGCTCCTAAGCTTTGGAACAATCTTCCTCTCTCTTTGCGCTTGATGGAGTCTACTGACTCCTTTAAGAAACATCTTAAGACGTTTCTATTTGTTCAGGCTTTTCCTTGAATTTCTCGAACTTGTTGTTCTCGGTGTTGTCTTGATCTTTGAAGTATGTACTGTTTTGAGTATTGTTTTTGATTGTTAAAGCGCTTTGTGACCCTGGTCTCGAAAAGCGCTATATAAATAAATATTACTTACTTACTTACTTACTTACACGTGTCTCAGTCTCTGAGCCGCTGAAGCATCTGAACACCACGCGTCTCATCCGTGGAACGCAGGTAAAAAACAATGGCCGTCTTAAAGCGACAGTGTCTTGATGCGATACATGCATTGAAAAGTAATAAAACATAAAACACGAAAATAACAACTGGGTTTAATTATATACTTCCAGTGAAAATAATTGAAACATAAAACGACAAATAAACGGCTGGGTTACATTACTAAAAACTAAAGCCTGACAGAGGGGGAGTGGCGCGGGAATGAACTACCGTACTTACTGGCGCGCGCATGTACAGACAGCATATACATCTGTTGTTTTGAGCGAGCACCATAAACCGAATATACACAATAATCCATAGTGGTATTGGTTACAAGTGTCTACACGTGGTGTTCACTGCGCAGGTTAACTGTACCGCATTACAAGTAATAGAATGTAACTTAATGTTGGTGAACCACATAGCAATTCATCTACATTAGAAGTCTAAAAAGCGAATGGTAGTACAGTCACGGTGAATACAATTGTATAAATCGTTTAATTCATTTAAATATAAGTCAGCAGATGGAGAGACTTACCACAGTCTTTACCAATGGAAACATGGCGGTGGTCCATGAGGTCCAATTACTCTAGAAACTTCTGGATCATTTGAAATGGGCGGAGCATATTAAGATATTAACACTGAATATTGTTAAATTGACCCTTGACAGTGTTCATTCACTTTTTACACTGAATAAATAACACCTGGGTTTTAACTCTGGATATTGACAACAGCACTGCAGGGGGAGGAGCCACGTTTTACACCTGTTGTTGTTGTGTTACATCTGGAAGAGTTAAACCAGTCTATGAAATAGTTAAAATACATTAACACTTCCTTTTTGACACTTGGAAATTTACTGTGCACGAACGCACACATTAAACAAATGCGCACACCCACATAAAACAAACGCGCACGCACACATAAAACACACGCATGCGTACACGGACATGCACTGACAAACGCACACACACACGGTGACATGCACACATAAAACACACGCACGCACGCACACATAAAACAAACGCGGACGCACACATCAAAGAAACGCGCACGCACACCTAAAACACACGCATGCACACACAGACATGCACTGACACACGCCCACACACACGGTGACATGCACACATAAACACACGCACGCACGCACACATAAAACAAACGCGGACGCACACAAAACAAACGCGCACGCACACATTAAACACACGCATGCACACACAGACATGCACTGACACACGCACACACACACGGTGACATGCACACATAAAACACACACACGCACGCACACGCAGACACACACTGACACATGCGCACACACACCAGTGACATGCACACAAACGCATAACTACACATCACAAACAAACCTATATATATTTTTTTTAATATGCGCTGTTGTGAAAGTGTGTTTCCCCTCTGGGGATGAATATAGCTTTTCTATTCTATTCTATTCTAAAAAAAATCCGCGTTTGTTTTATGTGTGCCAGCGTGCGTGTGTTTTATGTTTGCATGTCACCGTGTGTGTGTGCGTTTGTCAGTGCATGTCTGTGTATGCATGCGTGTGTTTTATGTGTGCGTGCGCGTTTGTTTTATGTGGGTGTGCGCATTTGTTTAATGTGTGCGTGCGTGTGTTGTGTGCGTGTGCATTTGTTTTATCTGTGCGCGCGCATTTGTTTTGTGTGCTCTTGCGCATTTGTTTTGTGTGCGCGTGCGCATTTCTTTAATATGTGCATGCGCGCATTTGTTTTATGTGTGCGTGCGCGCATTTGTTTTATGTGACGTGCGCGCATTTGTTTTATGTGTGCATGCGCGCATTTGCTTTATGTGTGCATGCGCGCATTTGTTTTATGTGTGCATGCGCGCATTTGTTTTATGTGTGCATGCGCGCATTTGTTTTATGTGTGCGTGCGCGCATTTGTTTCATGTGACATGCACACATAAAACACACGCACGCACGCACACATAAAACAAACGCGGACGCACACAAAACACACGCATGCACACACAGACATGCACTGACACACGCACACACACGGTGACATGCACACATAAAACACACACACGCACGCACACGCAGACACACACTGACACATGCGCACACACACCAATGACATGCACACAAACGCATAACTACACATCACAAACAAACCTATAAAACCCGCGTTTGTTTTATGTGTGCGTGCGTGCGTGTGTTTTATGTTTGCATGTCACCGTGTGTGTGTGCGTTTGTCAGTGCATGTCTGTGTATGCATGCGTGTGTTTTATGTGTGCGTGCGCGTTTGTTTTATGTGGGTGTGCGCATTTGTTTAATGTGTGCGTGCGTGTGTTGTGTGCGTGTGCATTTGTTTTATCTGTGCGCGCGCATTTGTTTTGTGTGCTCTTGCGCATTTGTTTTGTGTGCGCGTGCGCATTTCTTTAATATGTGCGTGCGCGCATTTGTTTTACGTGTGCGTGCGCGCATTTGTTTTATGTGACGTGCGCGCATTTGTGTTATGTGCGCGCGCGCGCATTTGTTTTATGTGCGCGCGCGCGCATTTGTTTTATGTGTGCATGCGCGCATTTGTTTTATGTGTGCATGCGCGCATTTGTTTTATGTGTGCGTGCGCGCATTTGTTTCATGTGACATGCACACATAAAACACACGCACGCACGCAGACATAAAACAAACGCGGACGCACACAAAACACACGCATGCACACACAGACATGCACTGACACACGCACACACACGGTGACATGCACACATAAAACACACACACGCATGCACACACAGACATGCACTGACACACGCACACACACGGTGACATGCACACATAAAACACACACACGCACGCACACGCAGACACACACTGACACATGCGCACACACACCAATGACATGCACACAAACGCATAACTACAGATCACAAACAAACCTATAAAATCCGCGTTTGTTTTATGTGTGCGTGCGTGCGTGTGTTTTATGTTTGCATGTCACCGTGTGTGTGTGCGTTTGTCAGTGCATGTCTGTGTATGCATGCGTGTGTTTTATGTGTGCGTGCGCGTTTGTTTTATGTGGGTGTGCGCATTTGTTTAATGTGTGCGTGCGTGTGTTGTGTGCGTGTGCATTTGTTTTATCTGTGCGCGCGCATTTGTTTTGTGTGCTCTTGCGCATTTGTTTTGTGTGCGCGTGCGCATTTCTTTAATATGTGCGTGCGCGCATTTGTTTTATGTGTGCGTGCGCGCATTTGTTTTATGTGACGTGCGCGCATTTGTTTTATGTGTGCATGCGCGCATTTGCTTTATGTGTGCATGCGCGCATTTGTTTTATGTGTGCATGCGCGCATTTGTTTTATGTGTGCGTGCGCGCATTTGTTTCATGTGACATGCACACATAAAACACACGCACGCACGCACACATAAAACAAACGCGGACGCACACAAAACACACGCATGCACACACAGACATGCACTGACACACGCACACACACGGTGACATGCACACATAAAACACACACACGCACGCACACGCAGACACACACTGACACATGCGCACACACACCAATGACATGCACACAAACGCATAACTACACATCACAAACAAACCTATAAAACCCGCGTTTGTTTTATGTGTGCGTGCGTGCGTGTGTTTTATGTTTGCATCTCATGTCTCCTCATGTGTCCTCATGTGTCTTGTGTCCTCGTGTCTCCTCATGTGTCCTCGTGTCTCCTCATGTGTCCTCATATGTCCTCATGTCTCTTCATATGTCCACATGTGTCCTCGTGTCTCCTCATGTGTCCTCATTTGTCCTCATGTGTCATGTGTCCTCGTGTCTCCTCATATGTCCTCATGTGTCCTCATGTCTCCTCATGTGTCCTCATGTGTCATGTGTCCTCGTGTCTCCTCATGTGTCCTTGTGTCTCCTCATGTGTCCTCATGTGTCTTCATGTCTCATGTGTCCTCATGTGTCCTCATGTCTCCTCATGTGTCCTCATGTGTCCTCATGTGTTCTCATGTCTCCTCATGTGTCCTCATGTCTCCTCATGTGTCCTCATGTGTCCTCATGTCTCCTCATGTGTTCTCATGTCTCCTCATGTGTCCTCATGTGTCCTCATGTGTCTTCATGTCTCCTCATGTGTCCTCATGTGTCCTCATGTGTCCTCATGTCTCATGTCTCCTCATGTCTCCTCATGTGTCCTCATGTCTCATGTGTCCTCGTGTGTCCTCGTGTGTCCTCATGTGTCCTCATGTCTCCTCATGTGTTCTCATGTGTCCTCATGTCTCCTCATGTGTACTCATGTCTCATGTCTCCTCATGTGTCCTCATGTCTCCTCATGTGTTCTCATGTCTCCTCATGTCTCCTCATGTGTCCTCATGTCTCATGTGTCCTCATGTGTCCTCATGTGTCCTCATGTGTCCTCATGTCTCCTCATGTCTCCTCATGTGTCCTCATGTCTCCTCATGTGTTCTCATGTGTCCTCATGTCTCCTCATGTGTACTCATGTCTCATGTCTCCTCATGTGTCCTCGTGTGTACTCATGTCTCCTCATGTGTCCTCATGTCTCCTCGTGTGTCCTCATGTGTCCTCATGTCTCCTCATATGTCTTCATGTCTCATGTGTCCTCATGTCTCCTCATGTGTCCTCATGTCTCCTCATGTGTTCTCATGTCTCCTTGTGTGTCCTTGTGTGTCCTCATGTGTCCTCATGTCTCCTCATGTGTCTTCATGTCTCATGTGTCCTCTTGTCTCCTCATGTGTCCTCATGTCTCCGTGTGTCCTCATGTGTCCTCATGTCTCCTCATGTGTCTTCATGTCTCATGTGTCCTCATGTGTCCTCATGTGTCCTCATGTGTCCTCATGTCTCCTCATGTGTCCTCATGTGTCCTCATGTCTCCTCATGTCTCCGCATATGTCCTCATGTCTCCTCATGTGTTCTCATGTGTCCTCATGTCTGCTCATGTGTTCTCATGTGTTCTCATGTCTCCTCATGTGTCCTCATGTGTCCTCATGTGTCCTCATGTGTCCTCATGTCTCCTCATGTGTTCTCATGTGTCCTCATGTCTCCTCTTGTGTCCTTATGTGTCCTCATGTCTCCTCATGTCTCAAGCGTCCTCGTGTGTCCTCATGTCTCCTCATGTGTTCTCATGTCTCCTCATGTGTCTTGTGTCCTCGTGTCTCATTTGTCCTCATGTGTCATGTGTCCTCGTGTCTCCTCATGTGTCCTCATGTGTCCTCATGTCTCCACATATGTCCTCATGTGTCCTCGTGTCTCCTCATGTGTCCTCATTTGTCCTCATGTGTCATGTGTCCTCGTGTCTCCTCATGTGTCCTCATGTGTCCTCATGTGTCCTCATGTCTCCTCATGTGTCCTTGTGTGTCCTCGTGTGTCCTCATGTGTCCTTGTGTCTCCTCATGTGTCCTCGTGTCTTCATGTCTCATGTGTCCTCATGTGTCCTCATGTGTTCTCATGTCTCCTCATGTGTCCTCATGTCTCCTCATGTGTCCTCATGTGTCCTCATGTCTCCTCATGTGTCTTCATGTCTCATGTGTCCTCATTTGTCCTCATGTTTCCTCATGTGTCCTCGTGTGTCCTCGTGTGTCCTCGTGTGTCCTCATGTGTCCTCATGTGTCCTCATGTCTCCTCAATTGTCTTCATGTCTCATGTGTCCTCATGTCTCCTCATGTGTCCTCATGCCTCCTCATGTGTTCTCATGTGTCATGTCTCCTCATGTGTCCTCGTGTGTCCTCATGTCTCCTCATGTGTTCTCATGTCTCCTCATGTCTCCTCATGTGTCCTCATGTGTCTTCATGTCTCATGTGTCCTCATGTGTCCTCATGTCTCATGCGTCCTCATGTGTCGTCATGTGTCCTCATGTGTCCTCATGTCTCCTCAATTGTCTTCATGTCTCATGTGTCCTCATGTCTCCTCATGGGTCCTCATGTCTCCTCATGTGTTCTCATGTGTCCTCATGTCTCCTCATGTGTACTCATGTCTTATGTCTCCTCATGTGTCCTCGTGTGTCCTCATGTCTCCTCATGTGTTCTCATGTCTCCTCATGTCTCCTCATGTGTCCTCATGTGTCTTCATGTCTCATGTCTCCTCATGTGTCCTCATGTCTCCTCATGTGTCCTCATGTCTCATGTGTCCTCGTGTGTCCTCGTGTGTCCTCATGTGTCCTCATGTGTCTTCATGTCTCATGTGTCCTCATGTCTCCTCATGTGTCCTCGTGTGTACTCATGTCTCCTCATGTGTCCTCATGTCTCCTCGTGTGTCCTCATGTCTCCTCATGTGTCCTCGTGTGTACTCATGTCTCCTCATGTGTCCTCATGTCTCCTCGTGTGTCCTCGTGTGTCCTCATGTCTCCTCATGTGTCCTCATGTGTCTTCATGTCTCATGTGTCCTCATGTGTCCTCATGTCTCATGCGTCCTCATGTGTCCTCATGTGTTCTCATGTGTCCTCATGTCTCCTCATGTGTCTTCATGTCTCATGTCTCCTCATGTGTCCTCATGTCTCATGTGTCCTCGTGTGTCCTCGTGTGTCCTCATGTGTCCTCATATGTCCTCATGTGTCTTCATGTCTCATGTGTCCTCATGTGTCCTCATGTCTCATGCGTCCTCATGTGTCCTCATGTCTCCTCATGTGTCTTCATGTCTCATGTCTCCTCATGTGTCCTCATGTCTCCTCATGTGTTCTCATGTGTCCTCATGTCTCCTCATGTGTACTCATGTCTCATGTCTCCTCGTGTGTACTCATGTCTCCTCATGTGTCCTCATGTCTCCTCGTGTGTCCTCATGTGTCCTCATGTCTCCTCATGTGTCTTCATGTCTCATGTGTCCTCATGTCTCCTCATGTGTCCTCATGTCTCCTCATGTGTTCTCATGTCTCCTCATGTGTCCTTGTGTGTCCTCGTGTGTCCTCATGTGTCCTCATGTCTCCTCATGTGTCTTCATGTCTAATGTGTCCTCATGTCTCCTCGTGTGTCCTCATGTGTCCTCATGTCTCCTCATGTGTCTTCATGTCTCATGTGTCCTCATGTCTCCTCATGTGTCCTCATGTGTCCTCATGTGTCCTCATATGTCCTCATGTGTCCTCATGTCTCCGCATATGTCCTCGTGTCTCCTCATGTGTCCTCATATGTCCTCATATGTCCTCATGTGTCCTCGTGTCTCATGTGTCCTCATGTCTCCTCATGTCTCCTCATGTGTCCTCATGTGTCTTGTGTCCTCGTGTCTCATGTGTCCTCATGTGTCATGTGTCCTCGTGTCTCCTCATGTGTCCTCGTGTCTCCTCATGTGTCCTCATATGTCCTCATGTCTCCTCATATGTCCACATGTGTCCTCGTGTCTCCTCGTGTGTCCTCATTTGTCCTCATGTGTCATGTGTCCTCGTGTCTCCTCATATGTCCTCATGTGTCCTCATGTCTCCTCATGTGTCCTCATGTGTCATGTGTCCTCGTGTCTCCTCATGTGTCCTTGTGTCTCCTCATGTGTCCTCATGTGTCTTCATGTCTCATGTGTCCTCATGTGTCCTCATGTGTCCTCATGTGTTCTCATGTCTCCTCATGTGTCCTCATGTCTCCTCATGTGTCCTCATGTCTCCTCATGTGTTCTCATGTCTCCTCATGTGTCCTCATGTGTCCTCATGTGTCTTCATGTCTCCTCATGTGTCCTCATGTGTCCTCAAGTCTCATGTCTCCTCATGTTTCCTCATCTGTCCTCATGTCTCATGTGTCCTCGTGTGTCCTCGTGTGTCCTCATGTGTCCTCATGTCTCCTCATGTGTCTTCATGTCTCATGTGTCCTCATATCTCCTCATGTGTCCTCATGTCTCCTCATGTGTTCTCATGTCTCCTCATGTGTCCTCGTGTGTACTCATGTCTCCTCATGTGTACTCATGTCTCATGTCTCCTCATCTGTCCTCGTGTGTACTCAAGTCTCCTCATGTGTCCTTGTGTGTCCTCATGTCTCATGTGTCTTCATGTCTCATGTGTCCTCATGTCTCCTCATGTGTCCCCATGTCTCATGTCTCCTCATGTGTCCTTGTGTGTACTCATGTCTCCTCATGTGTCCTCATGTCTCCTCATATGTCCTCGTGTCTCCTCATGTGTCCTCATATGTCCTCATATGTCCTCATGTGTCCTCGTGTCTCATGTGTCCTCATGTGTCCTCATGTGTCCTCATTTGTCTTGTGTCCTCGTGTCTCATTTGTCCTCATGTGTCATGTGTCCTCGTGTCTCCTCATGTGTCCTCGTGTCTCCTCATTTGTCCTCATGTGTACTCATGTCTCCTCATATGTCCTCATGTGTCCTCGTGTCTCCTCATGTGTCCTCATTTGTCCTCATGTGTCATGTGTCCTCGTTTCTCCTCATATGTCCTCATGTGTCCTCATGTCTCCTCATGTGTCCTCATGTGTCATGTGTCCTTGTGTCTCCTCATGTGTCCTTGTGTCTCCTCATGTGTCCTCGTGTGTCCTCATGTGTCCTCATGTCTCCTCATGTGTCTTCATGTCTCATGTGTCCTCATGTCTCCTCATGTGTCCTCATGTCTCCTCAAGTGTTCTCATGTGTCCTCATGTCTCCTCATGTGTACTCATGTCTCATGTCTCCTCATGTGTCCTCGTGTGTACTCATGTCTCCTATTGTGTCCTTGTGTGTCCTCATGTCTCCTCATGTGTCTTCATGTCTCATGTGTCCTCATGTCTCCTCATGTGTCCTCATGTCTCCTCATGTGTCCTCATGTCTCATGTCTCCTCATGTGTCCTCGTGTGTACTCATGTGTCCTCATGTGTCCTCATTTGTCTTGTGTCCTCGTGTCTCATTTGTCCTCATGTGTCATGTGTCCTCGTGTCTCCTCATGCGTCCTCGTGTCTCCTAATTTGTCCTCATGTGTCCTCATGTCTCCTCATATGTCCTCATGTGTCCTCATGTGTCCTCGTGTCTCCTCATGTGTCCTCATTTGTCCTCATGTGTCATGTGTCCTCGTTTCTCCTCATATGTCCTCATGTGTCCTCATGTCTCCTCATGTGTCCTCATGTGTCATGTGTCCTCGTGTCTCCTCATGTGTCCTTGTGTCTCCTCATGTGTCCTCATGTGTCTTCATGTCTCATGTGTCCTCATGTGTCCTCATGTGTTCTCATGTCTCCTCATGTGTCCTCATGTCTCCTCATGTGTTCTCATGTCTCCTCATGTGTCCTTGTGTGTCCTCGTGTGTCCTCATGTGTCCTCATGTCTCCTCATGTGTCTTCATGTCTCATGTGTCCTCATGTCTCCTCGTGTGTCCTCATGTGTCCTCATGTCTCCTCATGTGTCTTCATGTCTCATGTGTCCTCATGTCTCCGCATATGTCCTCGTGTCTCCTCATGTGTCCTCATATGTCCTCATATGTCCTCATGTGTCCTCGTGTCTCATGTGTCCTCATGTCTCCTCATGTCTCCTCATGTGTCCTCATGTGTCTTGTGTCCTCGTGTCTCATGTGTCCTCATGTGTCATGTGTCCTCGTGTCTCCTCATGTGTCCTCGTGTCTCCTCATGTGTCCTCATATGTCCTCATGTCTCCTCATATGTCCACATGTGTCCTCGTGTCTCCTCGTGTGTCCTCATTTGTCCTCATGTGTCATGTGTCCTCGTGTCTCCTCATATGTCCTCATGTGTCCTCATGTCTCCTCATGTGTCCTCATGTGTCATGTGTCCTCGTGTCTCCTCATGTGTCCTTGTGTCTCCTCATGTGTCCTCATGTGTCTTCATGTCTCATGTGTCCTCATGTGTCCTCATGTGTTCTCATGTCTCCTCATGTGTCCTCATGTCTCCTCATGTGTCCTCATGTCTCCTCATGTGTTCTCATGTCTCCTCATGTGTCCTCATGTGTCCTCATGTGTCTTCATGTCTCCTCATGTGTCCTCATGTGTCCTCAAGTCTCATGTCTCCTCATGTTTCCTCATGTGTCCTCATGTCTCATGTGTCCTCGTGTGTCCTCGTGTGTCCTCATGTGTCCTCATGTCTCCTCATGTGTCTTCATGTCTCATGTGTCCTCATATCTCCTCATGTGTCCTCATGTCTCCTCATGTGTTCTCATGTCTCCTCATGTGTCCTCGTGTGTACTCATGTCTCCTCATGTGTACTCATGTCTCATGTCTCCTCATCTGTCCTCGTGTGTACTCAAGTCTCCTCATGTGTCCTTGTGTGTCCTCATGTCTCATGTGTCTTCATGTCTCATGTGTCCTCATGTCTCCTCATGTGTCCCCATGTCTCATGTCTCCTCATGTGTCCTTGTGTGTACTCATGTCTCCTCATGTGTCCTCATGTCTCCTCATATGTCCTCGTGTCTCCTCATGTGTCCTCATATGTCCTCATATGTCCTCATGTGTCCTCGTGTCTCATGTGTCCTCATGTGTCCTCATGTGTCCTCATTTGTCTTGTGTCCTCGTGTCTCATTTGTCCTCATGTGTCATGTGTCCTCGTGTCTCCTCATGTGTCCTCGTGTCTCCTCATTTGTCCTCATGTGTACTCATGTCTCCTCATATGTCCTCATGTGTCCTCGTGTTTCCTCATGTGTCCTCGTTTCTCCTCATATGTCCTCATGTGTCCTCATGTCTCCTCATGTGTCCTCATGTGTCATGTGTCCTTGTGTCTCCTCATGTGTCCTTGTGTCTCCTCATGTGTCCTCGTGTGTCCTCATGTGTCCTCATGTCTCCTCATGTGTCTTCATGTCTCATGTGTCCTCATGTCTCCTCATGTGTCCTCATGTCTCCTCATGTGTTCTCATGTGTCCTCATGTCTCCTCATGTGTACTCATGTCTCATGTCTCCTCATGTGTCCTCGTGTGTACTCATGTCTCCTATTGTGTCCTTGTGTGTCCTCATGTCTCCTCATGTGTCTTCATGTCTCATGTGTCCTCATGTCTCCTCATGTGTCCTCATGTCTCATGTCTCCTCATGTGTCCTCGTGTGTACTCATGTCTCCTCATGTGTCCTCATGTCTCCTCATATGTCCTTGTGTCTCCTCATGTGTCCTCATATGTCCTCATGTGTCCTCGTGTCTCATGTGTCCTCATGTGTCCTCATTTGTCTTGTGTCCTCGTGTCTCATTTGTCCTCATGTGTCATGTGTCCTCGTGTCTCCTCATGCGTCCTCGTGTCTCCTAATTTGTCCTCATGTGTCCTCATGTCTCCTCATATGTCCTCATGTGTCCTCATGTGTCCTCGTGTCTCCTCATGTGTCCTCATTTGTCCTCATGTGTCATGTGTCCTCGTTTCTCCTCATATGTCCTCATGTGTCCTCATGTCTCCTCATGTGTCCTCATGTGTCATGTGTCCTCGTGTCTCCTCATGTGTCCTTGTGTCTCCTCATGTGTCCTCATGTGTCTTCATGTCTCATGTGTCCTCATGTGTCCTCATGTGTTCTCATGTCTCCTCATGTGTCCTCATGTCTCCTCATGTGTCCTCATGTCTCCTCATGTGTCTTCATGTCTCATGTGTCCTCATGTCTCCTCATGTGTCCTCATGTCTCCTCATGTTTTCTCATGTGTCCTCATGTCTCCTCATGTGTACTCATGTCTCATGTCTCCTCAAGTGTCCTCGTGTGAACTCATGTCTCCTCATGTGTCCTTGTGTGTCCTCAAGTCTCCTCATGTGTCTTCATGTCTCATGTGTCCTCATGTCTCCTCATGTGTCCTCATGTCTCCTCATGTGTCCTCATGTGTCCTCATGTCTCCTCATGTGTCTTCATGTCTCATGTGTCCTCATATCTCCTCATGTGTCCTCATGTCTCCTCATGTGTTCTCATGTCTCCTCATGTGTCCTCGTGTGTACTCATGTCTCCTCATGTGTACTCATGTCTCATGTCTCCTCATCTGTCCTCGTGTGTACTCAAGTCTCCTCATGTGTCCTTGTGTGTCCTCATGTCTCATGTGTCTTCATGTCTCATGTGTCCTCATGTCTCCTCATGTGTCCCCATGTCTCATGTCTCCTCATGTGTCCTTGTGTGTACTCATGTCTCCTCATGTGTCCTCATGTCTCCTCATATGTCCTCGTGTCTCCTCATGTGTCCTCATATGTCCTCATATGTCCTCATGTGTCCTCGTGTCTCATGTGTCCTCATGTGTCCTCATGTGTCCTCATTTGTCTTGTGTCCTCGTGTCTCATTTGTCCTCATGTGTCATGTGTCCTCGTGTCTCCTCATGTGTCCTCGTGTCTCCTCATTTGTCCTCATGTGTACTCATGTCTCCTCATATGTCCTCATGTGTCCTCGTGTTTCCTCATGTGTCCTCATTTGTCCTCATGTGTCATGTGTCCTCGTTTCTCCTCATATGTCCTCATGTGTCCTCATGTCTCCTCATGTGTCCTCATGTGTCATGTGTCCTTGTGTCTCCTCATGTGTCCTTGTGTCTCCTCATGTGTCCTCGTGTGTCCTCATGTGTCCTCATGTCTCCTCATGTGTCTTCATGTCTCATGTGTCCTCATGTCTCCTCATGTGTCCTCATGTCTCCTCATGTGTTCTCATGTGTCCTCATGTCTCCTCATGTGTACTCATGTCTCATGTCTCCTCATGTGTCCTCGTGTGTACTCATGTCTCCTATTGTGTCCTTGTGTGTCCTCATGTCTCCTCATGTGTCTTCATGTCTCATGTGTCCTCATGTCTCCTCATGTGTCCTCATGTCTCATGTCTCCTCATGTGTCCTCGTGTGTACTCATGTCTCCTCATGTGTCCTCATGTCTCCTCATATGTCCTTGTGTCTCCTCATGTGTCCTCATATGTCCTCATGTGTCCTCGTGTCTCATGTGTCCTCATGTGTCCTCATTTGTCTTGTGTCCTCGTGTCTCATTTGTCCTCATGTGTCATGTGTCCTCGTGTCTCCTCATGCGTCCTCGTGTCTCCTAATTTGTCCTCATGTGTCCTCATGTCTCCTCATATGTCCTCATGTGTCCTCATGTGTCCTCGTGTCTCCTCATGTGTCCTCATTTGTCCTCATGTGTCATGTGTCCTCGTTTCTCCTCATATGTCCTCATGTGTCCTCATGTCTCCTCATGTGTCCTCATGTGTCATGTGTCCTCGTGTCTCCTCATGTGTCCTTGTGTCTCCTCATGTGTCCTCATGTGTCTTCATGTCTCATGTGTCCTCATGTGTCCTCATGTGTTCTCATGTCTCCTCATGTGTCCTCATGTCTCCTCATGTGTCCTCATGTCTCCTCATGTGTCTTCATGTCTCATGTGTCCTCATGTCTCCTCATGTGTCCTCATGTCTCCTCATGTTTTCTCATGTGTCCTCATGTCTCCTCATGTGTACTCATGTCTCATGTCTCCTCAAGTGTCCTCGTGTGAACTCATGTCTCCTCATGTGTCCTTGTGTGTCCTCAAGTCTCCTCATGTGTCTTCATGTCTCATGTGTCCTCATGTCTCCTCATGTGTCCTCATGTCTCCTCATGTGTCCTCATGTGTCCTCATGTCTCCTCATGTGTCCTTGAGTGTCCTCATGTGTCCTCATGTCTCCTCATGTCTCCTCATGTGTCCTCATGTGTCTTCATGTCTCATGTGTCCTCATGTGTCCTCATGTCTCCTCATGTGTCCTTGAGTGTCCTCATGTGTCCTCATGTGTCCTCATGTGTCTTCATGTCTCATGCGTCCTCATGTCTCCTCATGTGTCCTCATGTCTCCTCATGTGTCCTCATGTGTCTTCATGTCTCATGTGTCCTCATGTGTCCTCATGTCTCCTCATGTGTCCTCATGTCTCTTCATGTCTCATGTCTCCTCATGTGTCCTCATGTCTCCTCATGTGTCCTCATGTCTCATGTGTCCTCGTGTGTCTTAATGTCTCATGTGTCCTCATGTCTCCTCATGTGTCCTCATGTCTCCTCATGTGTTCTCATGTGTCCTCATGTCTCCTCATGTGTACTCATGTCTCATGTCTCCTCATGTGTCCTCGTGTGTACTCATGTCTCCTCATGTGTCCTCATGTCTCCTTGTGTGTCCTCGTGTGTCCTCATGTCTCCTCATGTGTCTTCATGTCTCATGTGTCCTCATGTGTCCTCATGTCTCCTCATGTGTCCTCGTGTGTCCTCGTGTGTCCTCGTGTGTCCTCATGTGTCCTCATGTGTCCTCATGTCTCCTCAATTGTCTTCATGTCTCATGTGTCCTCATGTCTCCTCATGTGTCCTCATGTCTCCTCATGTGTTCTCATGTGTCCTCATGTCTCCTCATGTGTCCTCATGTCTCATGCGTCCTCATGTGTCGTCATGTGTTCTCATGTGTCCTCATGTCTCCTCATGTGTCTTCATGTCTCATGTCTCCTCATGTGTCCTCATGTCTCCTCATGTGTCCTCATGTCTCATGTGTCCTCGTGTGTCCTCGTGTGTCCTCATGTCTCCTCATGTCTCATGCGTCCTCATGTCTCCATGTGTCCTCGTGTGTACTCATGTCTCCTCATGTGTCCTCATGTCTCCTCGTGTGTCCTTGTGTGTCCTCATGTCTCCTCATGTGTCCTCGTGTGTACTCATGTCTCCTCATGTGTCCTCATGTCTACTCATGTGTCCTCGTGTGTCCTCATGTGTCCTCATGTCTCCTCATGTGTCCTCATGTGTCTTCATGTCTCATGTGTCCTCATGTGTCCTCATGTCTCATGCGTCCTCATGTGTCCTCATGTGTTCTCATGTGTCCTCATGTCTCCTCATGTGTCTTCATGTCTCATGTCTCCTCATGTGTCCTCATGTTTCCTCATGTGTCCTCATGTCTCATGTGTCCTCGTGTGTCCTCGTGTGTCCTCATGTCTCCTCATGTGTCTTCATGTCTCATGTGTCCTCATGTCTTCTCATGTGTCCTCATGTGTCCTCATGTCTCCTCATGTGTACTCATGTCTCATGTCTCCTCATGTGTCCTCGTGTGTCTTCATGTCTCATGTGTCCTCATGTCTCCTCATGTGTCCTCGTGTGTACTCATGTCTCCTCATGTGTCCTCATGTCTCCTCATGTCTCCTCATGTGTCTTCATGTCTCATGTCTCCTCATGTGTCCTCATGTCTCCTCATGTGTCCTCATGTCTCATGTGTCCTCGTGTGTCCTCGTGTGTCCTCATGTGTCCTCATGTCTCCTCATGTGTCTTCATGTCTCATGTCTCCTCGTGTCTCCTCATGTGTCCTCATATGTCCTCATGTCTCCTCATATGTCCTCATGTGTCCTCGTGTCTCCTCTTGTGTCCTCATTTGTCCTCATGTGTCATGTGTCCTCGTGTCTCCTCATATGTCCTCATGTGTCCTCATGTCTCCTCATGTGTCCTCATGTGTCATGTGTCCTCGTGTCTCCTCATGTGTCCTTGTGTCTCCTCATGTGTCCTCATGTGTCCTCATGTCTCCTCATGTGTCATGTGTCCTCATGTGTTCTCATGTCTCCTCATGTGTCCTCATGTCTCCTCATGTGTCCTCATGTCTCCTCATGTGTCATGCGTCCTCATGTCTCCATGTGTCCCCGTGTGTACTCATGTCTCCTCATGTGTCCTCATGTCTCCTCGTGTGTCCTTGTGTGTCCTCATGTCTCCTCATGTGTCCTCGTGTGTACTCATGTCTCCTCATGTGTCCTCATGTCTACTCGTGTGTCCTCGTGTGTCCTCATGTGTCCTCATGTCTCCTCATGTGTCCTCATGTGTCTTCATGTCTCATGTGTCCTCATGTGTCCTCATGTCTCATGCGTCCTCATGTGTCCTCATGTGTTCTCATGTGTCCTCATGTCTCCTCATGTGTCTTCATGTCTCATGTCTCCTCATGTGTCCTCATGTTTCCTCATGTGTCCTCATGTCTCATGTGTCCTCGTGTGTCCTCGTGTGTCCTCATGTCTCCTCATGTGTCTTCATGTCTCATGTGTCCTCATGTCTTCTCATGTGTCCTCATGTGTCCTCATGTCTCCTCATGTGTACTCATGTCTCATGTCTCCTCATGTGTCCTCGTGTGTCTTCATGTCTCATGTGTCCTCATGTCTCCTCATGTGTCCTCGTGTGTACTCATGTCTCCTCATGTGTCCTCATGTCTCCTCATGTCTCCTCATGTGTCTTCATGTCTCATGTCTCCTCATGTGTCCTCATGTCTCCTCATGTGTCCTCATGTCTCATGTGTCCTCGTGTGTCCTCGTGTGTCCTCATGTGTCCTCATGTCTCCTCATGTGTCTTCATGTCTCATGTGTCCTCTTGTCTCCTCATGTGTCCTCATGTCTCCTCGTGTGTCCTCATGTGTCCTCATGTCTCCTCATGTGTCTTCATGTCTCATGTGTCCTCATGTGTCCTCATGTCTCCTCATGTGTCCTCATGTCTCCTCATGTGTCCTCATGTGTCCTCATATGTCCTCATATGTCCTCATGTGTCCTCATGTCTCCGCATATGTCCTCGTGTCTCATGTGTCCTCATGTGTCATGTGTCCTCGTGTCTTCTCATGTGTCCTCGTGTCTCCTCATGTGTCCTCATATGTCCTCATGTCTCCTCATATGTCCTCATGTGTCCTCGTGTCTCCTCTTGTGTCCTCATTTGTCCTCATGTGTCATGTGTCCTCGTGTCTCCTCATATGTCCTCATGTGTCCTCATGTCTCCTCATGTGTCCTCATGTGTCCTCATGTCTCCTCATGTCTCCTCATGTGTCCTTATGTGTCTTCATGTCTCCTCATGTCTCCTCATGTGTCCTTATGTGTCTTCATGTCTCCTCATGTCTCCTCATGTGTCCTCATGTCTCATGTCTCCTCATGTTTCCTCATGTCTCATGTGTCCTCGTGTGTCCTCATGTGTCCTCATGTCTCCTCATGTGTCTTCATGTCTCATGTGTCCTCATGTCTCCTCATGTGTCCTCATGTCTCCTCATGTGTTCTCATGTGTCCTCATGTCTCCTCATGTGTACTCATGTCTCATGTCTCCTCATGTGTCCTCGTGTGTACTCATGTCTCCTCATGTGTCCTTGTGTGTCCTCATGTCTCCTCATGTGTCTTCATGTGTCATGTGTCCTCATGTGTCCTCATGTGTCTTCATGTCTCATGTGTCCTCATGTCTCCTCATGTGTCCTCATGTGATCTCATGTGTCCTCATGTCTCCTCATGTGTCCTTGAGTGTCCTCATGTGTCCTCATGTGTCCTCATGTGTCCTCATGTCTCCTCATGTGTCCTCATGTGTCTTCATGTCTCATGTCTTCTCATGTGTCCTCATGTCTCCTAATGTGTCTTCATGTCTCATGTCTCCTCATGTGTCCTCATGTGTCCTCGTGTGTCCTCGTGTGTCCTCATGTGTCCTCATGTGTCTTCATGTCTCCTCATGTGTTCTCATGTGTCCTCATGTCTCCTCATGTGTACTCATGTCTCATGTCTCCTCATGTGTCCTCGTGTGTACTCATGTCTCCTCATGTGTCCTCATGTCTCCTTGTGTGTCCTCGTGTGTCCTCATGTGTCCTCATGTCTCCTCATGTGTCTTCATGTCTCATGTGTCCTCATGTCTCCTCATGTGTCCTCATGTGTCCTCATGTCTCCTCATGTGTTCTCATGTCTCCTCATGTGTCCTTGTGTGTCCTCGTGTGTCCTCGTGTGTCCTCATGTGTCCTCATGTCTCCTCATGTGTCTTCATGTCTCATGTGTCCTCTTGTCTCCTCATGTCTCCTCATGTGTCCTCATGTGTCCTCGTGTCTCCTCATGTGTCCTCATTTGTCCTCATGTGTCATGTGTCCTCGTTTCTCCTCATATGTCCTCATGTGTCCTCATGTCTCCTCATGTGTCCTCGTGTCTCCTCATGTGTCCTTGTGTCTCCTCATGTGTCTTCATGTCTCATGTGTCCTCATGTGTCCTCATGTGTCCTCATGTCTCCTCATGTGTCCTCATGTCTCCTCATGTGTCCTCATGTCTCATGTGTCCTCATGTCTCCTCATGTGTCCTCTTGTCTCCTCATGTGTTCTCATGTGTCCTCATGTCTCCTCATGTGTACTCATGTCTCATGTCTCCTCATGTGTCCTCGTGTGTACTCATGTCTCCTCATGTGTCCTTGTGTGTCCTCAAGTCTCCTCATGTGTCTTCATGTCTCATGTGTCCTCATGTCTCCTCATGTGTCCTCATGTGTCTTCATGTCTCATGTGTCCTCATGTCTCCTCATGTGTCCTCATGTGTACTCATGTGTCCTCATGTGTCCTTGAGTGTCCTCATGTGTCCTCATGTCTCCTCATGTGTCCTCATGTGTCCTCATGTGTCTTCATGTCTCATGTGTCCTCATGTGTCCTCATGTCTCCTCATGTGTCCTTTAGTGTCCTCATGTGTCCTCATGTCTCCTCATGTGTCCTCATGTGTCTTCATGTCTCATGTGTCCTCATGTCTCATGCGTCCTCATGTCTCCTCATGTGTCCTCATGTCTCCTCATGTGTCCTCATGTGTCTTCATGTCTCATGTCTCCTCATGTGTCCTCATGTCTCATGTGTCCTCGTGTGTCCTCGTGTGTCCTCTTGTGTCCTCATGTCTCCTCATGTGTCTTAATGTCTCATGTGTCCTCATGTCTCCTCATGTGTCCTCATGTCTCCTCATGTGTTCTCATGTGTCCTCATGTCTCCTCATGTGTACTCATGTCTCATTTCTCCTCATGTGTCCTCGTGTGTACTCATGTCTCCTCATGTGTCCTCATGTCTCCTTGTGTGTCCTCGTGTGTCCTCATGTGTCCTCATGTCTCCTCATGTGTCTTCATGTCTCATGTGTCCTCATGTGTCCTCATGTCTCCTCATGTGTTCTCATGTCTCCTCATGTGTCCTTGTGTGTCCTCGTGTGTACTCATGTGTCCTCATGTCTCCTCATGTGTCTTCATGTCTCATGTGTCCTCTTGTCTCCTCATGTGTCCTCATGTGTCCTCATGTGTCCTCATGTCTCCTCAAGTTTCCTCATGTCTCCTCATGTGTCCTCATGTGTCATGTGTTCTCGTGTCTCCTCATGTGTCCTTGTGTCTCCCATGTGTCCTCATGTGTCTTCATGTCTCATGTGTCCTCAAGTGTCCTCATGTCTCCTCATGTGTCCTCATGAGTCCTCATGTGTTCTCATGTCTCCTCATGTGTCCTCATGTCTCCTCATGTGTCCTCATGTCTCCTCATGTGTTCTCATGTCTCCTCATGTGTCCTCATGCGTCCTCATGTGTCCTCATGTGTTCTCATGTGTCCTCATGTCTCCTCATGTGTCTTCATTTCTCATGTCTCCTCATGTGTCCTCATGTCTCCTCATGTGTCCTCGTGTCTCATGTGTCCTCGTGTGTCCTCATGTGTCCTCATGTCTCCTCATGTGTCTTCATGTCTCATGTGTCCTCATGTCTCCTCATGTGTCCTCATGTCTTCTCATGTGTTCTCATGTGTCCTCATGTCTACTCATGTGTCCTCATGTGTCCTCGTGTGTCCTCATGTGTCTTCATGTCTTATGTGTCCTCATGTGTCCTCATGTCTCCTCATGTGTTCTCATGTCTCCTCATGTGTCCTTGTGTGTCCTCATGTCTCCTCATGTGTCTTCATGTCTCATGTGTCCTTGTCTCCTCATGTGTCCTCGTGTCTCGTGTGTCCTCGTGTGTCCTCATGTGTCCTCATGTGTCCTCATGTCTCCTCATGTGTCTTCATGTCTCATGTGTCCTCGTGTGTCCTCGTGTGTACTCATGTCTCCTCGTGTGTCCTCAAGTCTCCTTATGTGTCTTCATGTCTCATGTGTCCTCATGTCTCCTCATGTGTCCTCATGTGTCTTCATGTCTCATGTGTCCTCATGTCTCCTCATGTGTCCTCATGTGTACTCATGTGTCCTCATGTGTCCTTGAGTGTCCTCATGTGTCCTCATGTCTCCTCATGTGTCCTCATGTGTCTTCATGTCTCATGTGTCCTCATGTGTCCTCATGTCTCCTCATGTGTCCTTTAGTGTCCTCATGTGTCCTCATGTCTCCTCATGTGTCCTCATGTGTCTTCATGTCTCATGTGTCCTCATGTCTCATGCGTCCTCATGTCTCCTCATGTGTCCTCATGTCTCCTCATGTGTCCTCATGTCTCCTCATGTGTCCTAATGTGTCTTCATGTCTCATGTCTGCTCATGTGTCCTCATGTCTCATGTGTCCTCATGTGTCCTCGTGTGTCCTCATGTGTCCTCATGTCTCCTCATGTGTCTTAATGTCTCATGTGTCCTCATGTCTCCTCATGTGTCCTCATGTCTCCTCATGTGTTCTCATGTGTCCTCATGTCTCCTCATGTGTACTCATGTCTCATTTCTCCTCATGTGTCCTCGTGTGTACTCATGTCTCCTCATGTGTCCTCATGTCTCCTTGTGTGTCCTCGTGTGTCCTCATGTGTCCTCATGTCTCCTCATGTGTCTTCATGTCTCATGTGTCCTCATGTGTCCTCATGTCTCCTCATGTGTTCTCATGTCTCCTCATGTGTCCTTGTGCGTCCTCGTGTGTACTCATGTGTCCTCATGTCTCCTCATGTGTCTTCATGTCTCATGTGTCCTCTTGTCTCCTCATGTGTCCTCATGTGTCCTCATGTGTCCTCATGTCTCCTCATGTGTCCTCATGTCTCCTCATGTGTCCTCATGTGTCATGTGTTCTCGTGTCTCCTCATGTGTCCTTGTGTCTCCCATGTGTCCTCATGTGTCTTCATGTCTCATGTGTCCTCATGTCTCCTCATGTGTCCTCATGTGTCTTCATGTCTCATGTGTCCTCATGTCTCCTCATGTGTCCTCATGTGTCCTCATGTCTCCTCATGTGTCCTCATGTCTCCTCATGTGTCCTCATCTGTCCTCATGTGTCTTCATGTCTCATGTGTCCTCATGTCTCATGCGTCCTCATGTCTCCTCATGTGTCCTCATGTCTCCTCATGTGTCCTCATGTGTCTTCATGTCTCATGTCTCCTCATGTGTCCTCATGTCTCCTCATGTGTCCTCATGTGTCTTCATGTCTCATGTCTCCTCATGTGTCCTCATGTCTCCTCATGTGTCCTCATGTGTCCTCGTGTGTCCTCGTGTGTCCTCATGTGTCCTCATGTGTCCTCATGTCTCCTCATGTGTCTTAATGTCTCATGTGTCCTCATGTCTCCTCATGTGTCCTCATGTCTCCTCATGTGTTCTCATGTGTCCTCATGTCTCCTCATGTGTACTCATGTCTCATGTCTCCTCATGTGTCCTCGTGTGTACTCATGTCTCCTCATGTGTCCTCATGTCTCCTTGTGTGTCCTCGTGTGTCCTCATGTGTCCTCATGTCTCCTCATGTGTCTTCATGTCTCATTTGTCCTCATGTGTCCTCATGTGTCCTCATGTCTCCTCATGTGTTCTCATGTCTCCTCATGTGTCCTTGTGTGTCCTCGTGTGTCCTCATGTGTCCTCATGTCTCCTCATGTGTCGTCATGTCTCATGTGTCCTCTTGTCTCCTCATGTCTCCTCATGTGTCCTCATGTCTCCTCATGTGTCCTCATGTGTCCTCATGTGTCCTCATGTCTCCTCATGTGTCCTCATGTCTCCTCATGTGTCCTCATGTCTCCTCATGTGTCCTCATGTGTCATGTGTTCTCGTGTCTCCTCATGTGTCCTTGTGTCTCCCATGTGTCCTCATGTGTCTTCATGTCTCATGTGTCCTCATGTCTCCTCATGTGTCCTCATAAGTCCTCATGTGTTCTCATGTCTCCTCATGTGTCCTCATGTCTCCTCATGTGTCCTCATGTGTCATGTGTTCTCGTGTCTCCTCATGTGTCCTCATGTGTCCTCGTGTCTCCTCATGTGTCCTCAATTGTCCTCATGTGTCATGTGTCCTCGTTTCTCCTCATATGTCCTCATGTGTCCTCATGTCTCATGCGTCCTCATGTGTCCTCATGTGTTCTCATGTGTCCTCATGTCTCCTCATGTGTCTTCATGTCTCATGTCTCCTCATGTGTCCTCATGTCTCCTCATGTGTCCTCGTGTCTCATGTGTCCTCGTGTGTCCTCGTGTGTCCTCATCTGTCCTCATGTGTCTTCATGTCTCATGTGTCCTCATGTCTCATGCGTCCTCATGTCTCCTCATGTGTCCTCATGTCTCCTCATGTGTCCTCATGTGTCTTCATGTCTCATGTCTCCTCATGTGTCCTCATGTCTCCTCATGTGTCCTCATGTGTCTTCATGTCTCATGTCTCCTCATGTGTCCTCATGTCTCCTCATGTGTCCTCATGTGTCCTCGTGTGTCCTCGTGTGTCCTCATGTGTCCTCATGTGTCCTCATGTCTCCTCATGTGTCTTAATGTCTCATGTGTCCTCATGTCTCCTCATGTGTCCTCATGTCTCCTCATGTGTTCTCATGTGTCCTCATGTCTCCTCATGTGTACTCATGTCTCCTCATGTGTCCTCGTGTGTACTCATGTCTCCTCATGTGTCCTCATGTCTCCTTGTGTGTCCTCGTGTGTCCTCATGTGTCCTCATGTCTCCTCATGTGTCTTCATGTCTCATTTGTCCTCATGTGTCCTCATGTGTCCTCATGTCTCCTCATGTGTTCTCATGTCTCCTCATGTGTCCTTGTGTGTCCTCGTGTGTCCTCATGTGTCCTCATGTCTCCTCATGTGTCGTCATGTCTCATATGTCCTCTTGTCTCCTCATGTCTCCTCATGTGTCCTCATGTCTCCTCATGTGTCCTCATGTGTCCTCATGTGTCCTCATGTCTCCTCATGTGTCCTCATGTCTCCTCATGTGTCCTCATGTCTCCTCATGTGTCCTCATGTGTCATGTGTTCTCGTGTCTCCTCATGTGTCCTTGTGTCTCCCATGTGTCCTCATGTGTCTTCATGTCTCATGTGTCCTCATGTCTCCTCATGTGTCCTCATAAGTCCTCATGTGTTCTCATGTCTCCTCATGTGTCCTCATGTCTCCTCATGTGTCCTCATGTGTCATGTGTTCTCGTGTCTCCTCATGTGTCCTCGTGTCTCCTCATGTGTCCTCAATTGTCCTCATGTGTCATGTGTCCTCGTTTCTCCTCATATGTCCTCATGTGTCCTCATGTCTCATGCGTCCTCATGTGTCCTCATGTGTTCTCATGTGTCCTCATGTCTCCTCATGTGTCTTCATGTCTCATGTCTCCTCATGTGTCCTCATGTCTCCTCATGTGTCCTCGTGTCTCATGTGTCCTCGTGTGTCCTCGTGTGTCCTCATGTGTCCTCATGTCTCCTCATGTGACTTCATGTCTCATGTGTCCTCATGTCTCCTCATGTGTCTTCATGTCTTTTGTGTCCTCATGTGTCCTCATGTCTCCTCATGTGTTCTCATGTCTCCTCATGTGTCCTTGTGTGTCCTCATGTCTCCTCATGTGTCTTCATGTCTCATGTGTCCTTGTCTCCTCATGTGTCCTCGTGTCTCATGTGTCCTCGTGTGTCCTCGTGTGTCCTCATGTGTCCTCATGTGTCCTCATGTCTCCTCATGTGTCTTCATGTCTCTTCATGTCTCATGTGTCCTCATGTCTCCTCATGTGTCCTCATGTCTTCTCATGTGTTCTCATGTGTCCTCATGTCTACTCATGTGTACTCATGTCTCATGTCTCCTCATGTGTCCTCGTTTCTCCTCATATGTCCTCATGTGTCCTCATGTCTCATGCGTCCTCATGTGTCCTCATGTGTTCTCATGTGTCCTCATGTCTCCTCATGTGTCTTCATGTCTCATGTCTCCTCATGTGTCCTCATGTCTCCTCATGTGTCCTCGTGTCTCATGTGTCCTCGTGTGTCCTCGTGTGTCCTCATCTGTCCTCATGTGTCTTCATGTCTCATGTGTCCTCATGTCTCATGCGTCCTCATGTCTCCTCATGTGTCCTCATGTCTCCTCATGTGTCCTCATGTGTCTTCATGTCTCATGTCTCCTCATGTGTCCTCATGTCTCCTCATGTGTCCTCATGTGTCTTCATGTCTCATGTCTCCTCATGTGTCCTCATGTCTCCTCATGTGTCCTCATGTGTCCTCGTGTGTCCTCGTGTGTCCTCATGTGTCCTCATGTGTCCTCATGTCTCCTCATGTGTCTTAATGTCTCATGTGTCCTCATGTCTCCTCATGTGTCCTCATGTCTCCTCATGTGTTCTCATGTGTCCTCATGTCTCCTCATGTGTACTCATGTCTCCTCATGTGTCCTCGTGTGTACTCATGTCTCCTCATGTGTCCTCATGTCTCCTTGTGTGTCCTCGTGTGTCCTCATGTGTCCTCATGTCTCCTCATGTGTCTTCATGTCTCATTTGTCCTCATGTGTCCTCATGTGTCCTCATGTCTCCTCATGTGTTCTCATGTCTCCTCATGTGTCCTTGTGTGTCCTCGTGTGTCCTCATGTGTCCTCATGTCTCCTCATGTGTCGTCATGTCTCATATGTCCTCTTGTCTCCTCATGTCTCCTCATGTGTCCTCATGTCTCCTCATGTGTCCTCATGTGTCCTCATGTGTCCTCATGTCTCCTCATGTGTCCTCATGTCTCCTCATGTGTCCTCATGTCTCCTCATGTGTCCTCATGTGTCATGTGTTCTCGTGTCTCCTCATGTGTCCTTGTGTCTCCCATGTGTCCTCATGTGTCTTCATGTCTCATGTGTCCTCATGTCTCCTCATGTGTCCTCATAAGTCCTCATGTGTTCTCATGTCTCCTCATGTGTCCTCATGTCTCCTCATGTGTCCTCATGTGTCATGTGTTCTCGTGTCTCCTCATGTGTCCTCGTGTCTCCTCATGTGTCCTCAATTGTCCTCATGTGTCATGTGTCCTCGTTTCTCCTCATATGTCCTCATGTGTCCTCATGTCTCATGCGTCCTCATGTGTCCTCATGTGTTCTCATGTGTCCTCATGTCTCCTCATGTGTCTTCATGTCTCATGTCTCCTCATGTGTCCTCATGTCTCCTCATGTGTCCTCGTGTCTCATGTGTCCTCGTGTGTCCTCGTGTGTCCTCATGTGTCCTCATGTCTCCTCATGTGACTTCATGTCTCATGTGTCCTCATGTCTCCTCATGTGTCTTCATGTCTTTTGTGTCCTCATGTGTCCTCATGTCTCCTCATGTGTTCTCATGTCTCCTCATGTGTCCTTGTGTGTCCTCATGTCTCCTCATGTGTCTTCATGTCTCATGTGTCCTTGTCTCCTCATGTGTCCTCGTGTCTCATGTGTCCTCGTGTGTCCTCGTGTGTCCTCATGTGTCCTCATGTGTCCTCATGTCTCCTCATGTGTCTTCATGTCTCTTCATGTCTCATGTGTCCTCATGTCTCCTCATGTGTCCTCATGTCTTCTCATGTGTTCTCATGTGTCCTCATGTCTACTCATGTGTACTCATGTCTCATGTCTCCTCATGTGTCCTCGTGTGTACTCATGTCTCCTCATGTGTCCTCATGTCTCCTCGTGTGTCCTCATGTGTCCTCATGTCTCCTCATGTGTCTTCATGTCTTATGTGTCCTCATGTCTCCTCATGTCTCCTCATGTGTCCTCATGTGTCCTCATGTCTCCTCATGTGTCCTTGTGTGTCCTCGTGTGTCCTCATGTGTCCTCATGTCTCCTCATGTGTCTTCATGTCTCATGTGTCCTCATGTGTCCTCATGTCTCCTCATGTGTCCTCATGTGTCCTCATGTGTCCTCATGTCTCCGCATATGTCCTCGTGTCTCCTCATGTGTCCTCATATGTCCTCATATGTCCTCATGTGTCTTCATGTCTCATGTGTCCTCATGTGTCCTCATGTCTCCTCATATGTCCTCGTGTCTCCTCATGTGTCCTCATATGTCCTCATATGTCCTCATGTGTCCTCGTGTCTCATGTGTCCTCATGTTTCCTCATGTGTCCTCATGTGTCTTGTGACCTCGTGTCTCATTTGTCCTCATGTGTCATGTGTCCTCGTGTCTCCTCATTTGTCCTCATGTGTCCTCGTGTCTCCTCATGTGTCCTCATTTGTCCTCATGTGTCATGTGTCCTCGTGTCTCCTCGTGTCTCCTCGTGTCTCCTCATATGTCCTCATGTCTCCTCATGTCTCCTCATGTCTCCTCATGTGTTCTCATGTGTCCTCATGTCTCCTCATATGTACTCATGTCTCATGTCTCCTCATGTGTCCTCGTGTGTACTCATGTCTCCTCATGTGTCCTTGTGTGTCCTCAAGTCTCCTCATGTGTCTTCATGTCTCATGTGTCCTCATGTCTCCTCATGTGTCCTCATGTGTCCTCATGTCTCCTCATGTGTCTTCATGTCTCATGTGTCCTCATGTCTCCTCATACGTCCTCATGTGTCCTCATGTGTCCTCATGTCTCCTCATGTCTCCTCATGTGTCCTCATGTGTCTTCATGTCTCATGTGTCCTCATGTCTCATGCGTCCTCATGTCTCCTCAAGTGTCCTCATGTCTCCTCATGTGTCCTCATGTCTCCTCATGTGTCCTCATGTGTCTTCATGTCTCATGTGTCCTCATGTCTCCTCATGTGTCCTCATGTCTCCTCATGTGTCCTCATGTGTCTTCATGTCTCATGTGTCCTCATGTGTCCTCATGTCTCATGCGTCCTCATGTGTCCTCATGTGTTCTCATGTGTCCTCATGTCTCCTCATGTGTCTTCATGTCTCATGTGTCCTCATGTCTCCTCATGTGTCCTTGTGTGTACTCATATGTCCTCATGTGTCCTCGTGTCTCATGTGTCCTCATGTCTCCTCATGTCTCCTCATGTGTCCTCATGTGTCTTGTGTCCTCGTGTCTCCTCATGTGTCCTCGTGTCTCCTCATGTGTCCTCGTGTCTTCTCATGTGTCCTCATGTGTCCTCATGTCTCCTCATATGTCCTCATGTGTCCTCGTGTCTCCTCATGTGTCATGTGTCCTCGTGTCTCCTCATGTGTCCTCATATGTCCTCAAATGTCCTCATGTGTCCTCATGTGTCCTCATGTGTCTTGTGACCTCGTGTCTCATTTGTCCTCATGTGTCATGTGTCCTCGTGTCTTCTCATTTGTCCTCATGTGTCCTCGTGTCTCCTCATGTGTCCTCATTTGTCCTCATGTGTCATGTGTCCTCGTGTCTCCTCGTGTCTCCTCATATGTCCTCATGTGTCCTCATGTCTCCTCATGTCTCCTCATGTGTCTTCATGTCTCATGTGTCCTCATGTCTCCTCATGTGTCCTCATGTCTCCTCATGTGTTCTCATGTGTCCTCATGTCTCCTCATGTGTACTCATGTCTCGTGTGTCCTCATGTGTCCTCATGTCTCCTCATGTGTCTTCATGTCTCATGTGTCCTTGTGTGTCCTCAAGTCTCCTCATGTGTCTTCATGTCTCATGTGTCCTCATGTCTCCTCATGTGTCCTCATGTCTCCTCATGTCTCCTCATGTGTCTTCATGTCTCATGTGTCCTCATGTCTCCTCATGTCTCCTCATGTGTCCTCATGTGTCCTCATGTGTCTTCATGTCTCATGTGTCCTCATGTGTCATCATGTGTCATCATGTGTCCTCATGTGTCCTCATGTCTCCTCATGTGTCCTCATGTGCCTCATGTCTCCTCATCTCTCCTCATGTGTCCTCATGTGTCCTCATGTGTCTTCATGTCTCATGTGTCCTCATGTCTCATGCGTCCTCATGTCTCCTCATGTGTCCTCATGTGTCCTCATGTGTCTTCATGTCTCCTCATGTTTCCTCATGTGTCCTCATGTCTCATGTGTCCTCATGTGTCCTCATGTGTCCTCATGTCTCCTCATGTGTACTCATGTCTCATGTCTCCTCATGTGTCCTCGTGTGTACTCATGTCTCCTCATGTGTCCTCATGTCTCCTCGTGTGTCCTCATGTGTCCTCATGTCTCCTCATGTGTCTTCATGTCTCATGTGTCCTCAAGTGTCCTCATGTGTCCTCATGTCTCCTCATGTGTTCTCATGTCTCCTCATGTGTCCTTGTGTGTCCTCGTGTGTCCTCATGTGTCCTCATGTCTCCTCATGTGTCTTCATGTCTCATGTGTCCTCTTGTCTCCTCATGTGTCCTCATGTGTCCTCATGTGTCCTCATGTGTCCTCATGTCTCCTCATGTGTCCTCATGTGTCATGTGTTCTCGTGTCTCCTCATGTGTCCTTGTGTCTCCCATGTGTCCTCATGTGTCTTCATGTCTCATGTGTCCTCATGTGTCCTCATGTGTCCTCATGTCTCCTCATGTGTCCTCATGAGTCCTCATGTGTTCTCATGTCTCCTCATGTGTCTTCATGTCTCATGTGTCCTCATGTCTCCTCATGTGTCCTCATGTCTTCTCATGTGTTCTCATGTGTCCTCATGTCTACTCATGTCTCCTCATGTGTCCTCGTGTGTACTCATGTCTCCTCGTGTGTACTCATGTCTCCTCATGTGTCCTCATGTCTCCTCATGTGTCCTTGTGTGTCCTCAAGTCTCCTCATGTGTCTTCATGTCTCATGTGTCCTCATGTGTCCTCATGTGTCTTCATGTCTCCTCATGTGTCCTCATGTGTCCTCATGTGTCTTCATGTCTCATGTGTCCTCATGTCTCATGCGTCCTCATGTCTCCTCATGTGTCCTCATGTCTCCTCATGTGTCCTCATGTGTCTTCATGTCTCATGTCTCCTCATGTGTCCTCATGTCTCCTCATGTGTCCTCATGTGTCTTCATGTCTCATGTCTCCTCATGTGTCCTCATGTCTCCTCATGTCTCCTCATGTGTCCTCATGTCTCATGTGTCCTCGTGTGTCCTCGTGTGTACTCATGTCTCCTCATGTGTCCTCATGTCTCATGTGTCCTCGTGTGTCCTCGTGTGTCCTCGTGTGTCCTCAAGTGTCCTCATGTCTCCTCATGTGTCTTCATGTCTCATTTGTCCTCATGTGTCCTCATGTGTCCTCATGTCTCCTCATGTGTCTTAATGTCTCATGTGTCCTCATGTCTCCTCATGTGTCCTCATGTCTCCTCATGTGTTCTCATGTCTCCTCATGTGTACTCATGTCTCATGTCTCCTCATGTGTCCTCGTGTGTACTCATGTCTCCTCATGTGTCCTCATGTCTCATGTGTCCTCGTGTGTCCTCGTGTGTCCTCAAGTGTCCTCATGTCTCCTCATGTGTCTTCATGTCTCATTTGTCCTCATGTGTCCTCATGTGTCCTCATGTCTCCTCATGTGTTCTCATGTCTCCTCATGTGTCCTTGTGTGTCCTCATGTGTCCTCATGTGTCCTCATGTCTCCTCATGTGTCTTCATGTCTCATGTGTCCTCTTGTCTCCTCATGTCTCCTCATGTGTCATCATGTCTCCTCATGTGTCCTCATGTGTCCTCATGTCTCCTCATGTGTCCTCATGTCTCCTCATGTGTCCTCATGTGTCATGTGTTCTCGTGTCTCCTCATGTGTCC
The DNA here is from genome assembly GCF_982586985.1 of Callionymus lyra. Classification (NCBI taxonomy): domain Eukaryota; kingdom Metazoa; phylum Chordata; class Actinopteri; order Syngnathiformes; family Callionymidae; genus Callionymus; species Callionymus lyra. The sequence goes on from NW_028258683.1 coordinate 58,286, forward strand.
TTGTGTCTCCCATGTGTCCTCATGTGTCTTCATGTCTCATGTGTCCTCATGTGTCCTCATGTCTCCTCATGTATCCTCATGAGTCATGTGTTCTCATGTCTCCTCATGTGTCCTCATGTCTCATGTCTCCTCATGTGTCCTCATGTCTCCTCATGTGTCCTCATGTGTCATGTGTTCTCGTGTCTCCTCATGTGTCCTCATGTGTCCTCATGTGTCCTCGTGTGTCCTCGTGTGTCCTCGTGTGTCCTCGTGTGTCCTCATGTGTCCTCATGTCTCCTCATGTCTCATGTGTCCTCGTGTCTCCTCATTTGTCCTCATGTGTCCTCATGTCTCCTCATGTGTCCTCATGTGTCCTCGTGTCTCCTCATGTGTCCTCATTTGTCCTCATGTGTCATGTGTCCTCGTTTCTCCTCATATGTCCTCATGTGTCCTCATGTCTCCTCATGTGTCCTCATGTGTCATGTGTCCTCGTGTCTCCTCATGTGTCCTTGTGTCTCCTCATGTGTCCTCATGTGTCTTCATGTCTCATGTGTCCTCATGTGTCCTCATGTGTTCTCATGTCTCCTCATGTGTCCTCATGTCTCCTCATGTGTCCTCATGTCTCATGTCTCCTCATGTGTCCTCATGTCTCCTCATGTGTCCTCGTGTCTCATGTGTCCTCGTGTGTCCTCATGTGTCCTCATGTCTCCTCATGTGTCTTCATGTCTCATGTGTCCTCGTGTCTCCTCATGTGTCCTCGTGTCTCCTCATTTGTCCTCATGTGTCCTCATGTCTCCTCATGTGTCCTCGTGTCTCCTCATGTGTCCTCATTTGTCCTCATGTGTCATGTGTCCTCGTTTCTACTCATATGTCCTCATGTGTCCTCATGTCTCCTCATGTGTCCTCATGTGTCCTCGTGTCTCCTCATGCGTCCTTGTGTCTCCTCATGTGTCCTCATGTGTCTTCATGTCTCATGTGTCCTCATGTGTCCTCATGTGTTCTCATGTCTCCTCATGTGTCCTCATGTCTCCTCATGTGTCCTCATGTCTCATGTCTCCTCATGTGTCCTCATGTGTCCTCATGTCTCCTCATGTGTCTTCATGTCTCATGTGTCCTCATGTCTCCTCATGTGTTCTCATGTGTCCTCATGTCTCCTCATGTGTACTCATGTCTCATGTCTCCTCATGTGTCCTCGTGTGTACTCATGTCTCCTCATGTGTCCTCATGTGTCTTCATGTCTCATGTGTCCTCATGTCTCATGTGTCTTAATGTCTCATGTGTCCTCATGTCTCCTAATGTGTCCTCATGTGTCCTCATGTCTCCTCATGCGTCCTCATGTCTCCTCAAGTGTCCTCATGTCTCCTCATGTGTCCTCATGTGTCTTCATGTCTCATGTGTCCTCATGTCTCCTCATGTGTCCTCATGTGTCCTCATGTCTCCTCATGTGTCCTTGAGTGTCCATGTGTCCTCATGTCTCCTCATGCGTCCTCATGTCTCCTCATGTCTCCTCATGTGTCCTCATGTGTCTTCATGTCTCATGTCTTCTCATGTGTCCTCATGTCTCCTCATGTGTCCTAATGTGTCTTCATGTCTCATGTCTCCTCATGTGTCCTCATGTCTCCTCATGTGTCCTCATGTCTCATGTGTCCTCGTGTGTCCTCGTGTGTCCTCACGTGTCCTCATGTCTCCTCATGTGTCTTAATGTCTCATGTGTCCTCATGTCTCCTTATTTGTCCTCATGTCTCCTCATGTGTTCTCATGTGTCCTCATGTCTCCTCATGTGTACTCATGTCTCATGTCTCCTCATGTGTCCTCGTGTGTACTCATGTCTCCTCATGTGTCCTCATGTCTCCTTGTGTGTCCTCGTGTGTCCTCATGTGTCCCCATGTCTCCTCATGTGTCTTCATGTCTCATGTGTCCTCATGTGTCCTCATGTCTCCTCATGTGTCCTCGTGTGTCCTCGTGTGTCCTCCTGTCTCCTCATGTGTCCTCATGTGTCCTCATGTCTCCTCATGTGTACTCATGTCTCATGTCTCCTCATGTGTCCTCGTGTGTCTTCATGTCTCATGTGTCCTCATGTCTCCTCATGTGTCCTCGTGTGTACTCATGTCTCCTCATGTGTCCTCATGTCTCCTCATGTGTCTTCATGTCTCATGTCTCCTCATGTGTCCTCATGTCTCCTCATGTGTCCTCATGTCTCATGTGTCCTCGTGTGTCCTCATGTGTCCTCATGTCTCCTCATGTCTCCTCATGTGTTCTCATGTCTCCTCATGTGTCTTCATGTCTCATGTGTCCTCATGTGTCCTCATGTCTCATGCGTCCTCATGTGTCCTCATGTGTTCTCATGTGTCCTCATGTCTCCTCATGTGTCCTCATGTCTCATGTCTCCTCATGTGTCCTCATGTCTCCTCATGTGTCCTCATGTCTCATGTGTCCTCGTGTGTCCTCGTGTGTCCTCGTGTGTCCTCATGTGTCCTCATGTCTCCTCATGTGTCTTCATGTCTCATGTGTCCTCTTGTCTCCTCATGTGTCCTCATGTCTCCTCGTGTGTCCTCATGTGTCCTCATGTCTCCTGATGTGTCTTCATGTCTCATGTGTCCTCATGTGTCCTCATGTCTCCTCATGTGTCCTCATGTCTCCTCATGTGTCCTCATGTGTCCTCATATGTCCTCATGTGTCCTCATGTCTCCGCATATGTCCTCGTGTCTCCTCATGTGTCCTCATATGTCCTCATATGTCCTCATGTGTCCTCGTGTCTCATGTGTCCTCATGTGTCATGTGTCCTCGTGTCTTCTCATGTGTCCTCGTGTCTCCTCATGTGTCCTCATATGTCCTCATGTCTCCTCATATGTCCTCATGTGTCCTCGTGTCTCCTCTTGTGTCCTCATTTGTCCTCATGTGTCATGTGTCCTCGTGTCTCCTCATATGTCCTCATGTGTCCTCATGTCTCCTCATGTGTCCTCATGTGTCATGTGTCCTCGTGTCTCCTCATGTGTCCTTGTGTCTCCTCATGTGTCCTCATGTGTCCTCATGTCTCCTCATGTGTCCTCATGTGTCCTCATGTGTTCTCATGTCTCCTCATGTGTACTCATGTGTCCTCATGTCTCCTCATGTCTCCTCATGTGTCCTTATGTTTCTTCATGTCTCCTCATGTCTCCTCATGTGTCCTCATGTCTCATGTCTCCTCATGTGTCCTCATGTCTCATGTGTCCTCGTGTGTCCTCATGTGTCCTCATGTCTCCTCATGTGTCTTCATGTCTCATGTGTCCTCATGTCTCCTCATGTGTCCTCATGTCTCCTCATGTGTTCTCATGTGTCCTCATGTCTCCTCATGTGTACTCATGTCTCATGTCTCCTCATGTGTCCTCATGTGTACTCATGTCTCCTCATGTGTCCTTGTGTGTCCTCATGTCTCCTCATGTGTCTTCATGTCTCATGTGTCCTCATGTCTCCTCATGTGTCTTCATGTCTCATGTGTCCTCATGTCTCCTCATGTGTCCTCATGTCTCATGTCTCCTCATGTGTCCTCGTGTGTACTCATGTGTCCTCGTGTGTACTCATGTCTCCTCATGTGTCCTCATATGTCCTCATGTGTCCTCATGTGTCATGTGTCCTCGTGTCTCCTCATGTGTCCTTGTGTCTCCTCATGTGTCCTCATGTGTCTTCATGTCTCATGTGTCCTCATGTGTCCTCATGTGTTCTCATGTCTCCTCATGTGTCCTCATGTCTCCTCATGTGTCCTCATGTCTCATGTCTCCTCATGTGTCCTCATGTGTCCTCATGTCTCCTCATGTGTCTTCATGTCTCATGTGTCCTCATGTCTCCTCATGTGTCCTCATGTCTCCTCATGTGTTCTCATGTGTCCTCATGTCTCCTCATGTGTCCTCATGTCTCATGTCTCCTCATGTGTCCTCGTGTGTACTCATGTCTCCTCATGTGTCCTTGTGTGTCCTCAAGTCTCCTCATGTGTCTTCATGTCTCATGTGTCCTCATGTCTCCTCATGTGTCCTCATGTGTCTTCATGTCTCATGTGTCCTCATGTCTCCTCATGTGTCCTCATGTGTCCTTGAGTGTCCTCATGTGTCCTCATGTCTCCTCATGTGTCCTCAAGTGTCCTCATGTGTCTTCATGTCTCATGTGTCCTCATGTCTCCTCATGTGTCCTCATGTGTCCTCATGTCTCATGTGTTCTTGAGTGTCCTCATGTGTCCTCATGTCTCCTCATGTGTCCTCATGTGTCCTCATGTGTCTTCATGTCTCATGTGTCCTCATGTCTCATGCGTCCTCATGTCTCCTCATGTGTCCTCATGTCTCATGTGTCCTCGTGTGTCCTCGTGTGTCCTCATGTGTCCTCATGTGTCCTCATGTCTCCTCATGTGTTTTAATGTCTCAAGTGTCCTCATGTCTCCTCATGTGTCCTCATGTCTCCTCATGTGTTCTCATGTGTCCTCATGTCTCCTCATGTGTACTCATGTCTCCTCATGTGTCCTCGTGTGTACTCATGTCTCCTCATGTGTCCTCATGTCTCCTTGTGTGTCCTCGTGTGTCCTCATGTGTCCTCATATCTCCTCATGTGTCTTCATGTCTCATGTGTCCTCATGTGTCCTCATGTGTCCTCATGTCTCCTCATGTGTTCTCATGTCTCCTCATGTGTCCTTGTGTGTCCTCGTGTGTCCTCATGTGTCCTCATGTCTCCTCATGTGTCTTCATGTCTCATGTGTCCTCTTGTCTCCTCATGTCTCCTCATGTGTCCTCATGTCTCCTCATGTGTCCTCGTGTGTCCTCATGTGTCCTCATGTCTCCTCATGTGTCCTCATGTGTCATGTGTTCTCGTGTCTCCTCATGTGTCCTCATGTGTCCTCGTGTCTCCTCATGTGTCCTTGTGTCTCCTCATGTGTCTTCATGTCTCATGTGTCCTCATGTGTCCTCATGTGTTCTCATGTCTCCTCATGTGTCCTCATGTCTCCTCGTGTGTCCTCATGTCTCATGTCTCCTCATGTGTCCTCATGTGTCCTCATGTCTCCTCATGTGTCTTCATGTCTCATGTGTCCTCATGTCTCCTCATGTGTCCTCATGTGTTCTCATGTGTCCTCATGTCTCCTCATGTGTACTCATGTCTCATGTCTCCTCATGTGTCCTCGTGTGTACTCATGTCTCCTCATGTGTCCTTGTGTGTCCTAAAGTCTCCTCATGTGTCTTCATGTCTCATGTGTCCTCATGTCTCCTCATGTGTCCTCATGTGTCTTCATGTCTCATGTGTCCTCATGTGTCCTCATGTGTCCTCTTGTCTCCTCATGTGTCCTCATGTCTCCTCATGTGTCCTCATGTGTCCTCATGTGTCTTCATGTCTCATGTGTCCTCATGTCTCATGCGTCCTCATGTCTCCTCATGTGTCCTCATGTCTCCTCATGTGTCCTCATGTGTCTTCATGTCTCATGTCTCCTCATGTGTCCTCATGTCTCCTCATGTGTCCTAATGTGTCTTCATGTCTCCTCATGTTTCCTCATGTCTCATGTGTCCTCGTGTGTCCTCGTGTGTCCTCGTGTGTCCTCATGTGTCCTCATGTGTCCTCATGTGTCCTCATGTGTCTTAATGTCTCATGTGTCCTCATGTCTCCTCATGTGTCCTCATGTCTCCTCATGTGTTCTCATGTGTCCTCATGTCTCCTCATGTGTACTCATGTCTCATGTCTCCTCATGTGTCCTCATGTGTACTCATGTCTCCTCATGTGTCCTCA
>NW_028258684.1:2500-63651 GCF_982586985.1 Callionymus lyra
CCTAACCCTAACCCTAACCCTAACCCTAACCCTAACCCTAACCCTAACCCTAACCCTAACCCTAACCCTAACCCTAACCCTAACCCTAACCCTAACCCTAACCCTAACCCTAACCCTAACCCTAACCCCTAACCCTAACCCTAACCCTAACCCTAACCCTAACCCTAACCCTAACCCTAACCCTAACCCTAACCCTAACCCTAACCCTAACCCCTAACCCACTAACCCTAACCCTAACCCTAACCCTAACCCTAACCCTAACCCTAACCCTAACCCTAACCCACACTGGCCCGTGCTCGTAACCGGGACCTGTACTCGGTTACTAACTCTAAATACCCTAACCCTAACCCCTAACCCTAACCCTTGCTTCCTTTGTCTTTGTTGTTTTTCTTTGACCTATGTTGCGACATACCCAATTTTAGAATAATTTTATGTTCTACAGTAAAAAATTGTATCTTCACTTTATTTAGTCTCTGCTTGAAAGCAAAAACACACATAATTATTTTTTTTTGAACAATTTCAAATAAATTCAGGCGTCAAGGGGTTAATTTAAGTATGGCGTATACGTATAGTGTATAATAATTTTTAATCTAACACCACACTTTTGTTTTTGCCAAACCTTGTTTCGCATCAGCTGCCACGACATACTTTGGATGTGATCTTACGGCAACGATAACAGATGAGTTTGTTAGCGTTGTATGAAAAGGCCCATTGGAGTTGTAGTACTGAACACACACTGAATACTGAATACATTTTTCTGTTATTCAACATGTTTTAAAGATACACACATCCATGCAACATGCAACCATGACAGCTGTATCAGCACAATACGGACAATGGACGTGAGGTTCTGGTCTGCAGCCCACATCTGTGTATCGGATAGTCTGTCAAACATAAAAATGTAAAGGGTTAGACTTTTATGATGCAATATACGAGGAACTAACTAAAGATATACTGTACACACCTCCATGATGATTGCCTTTCTCAAGTGGCTTTGTATGTGCTGTTGGGTTTTGTCCATCTGTGCTGGTCTGAATTTGGTGACCTCACAAAAAGGGCAGTGAAAGAACAAGCAACACTGACGGCTGTGGAGTGAAGTACATCCTCAAACCTGGCTGATGTTTAACTGATCAGCCATTTATGAGATTAATGAAAGCTTTGACAGAAACTGTTTTCTATATCACAGACTAAGCTACACACACAGGCAAATGAAAACAGCCAGAAATATGTTATGTTCACTGAACAGATCATTTATGAACACATTTTTCATGTTGTATAAAACTGAAACATTCTATTGAATGACTGAACAATCTACTTTAATATCCTCGGGTCCAATTAGTTCATATTCAACGTCTGCTATCTCTGGTCTGTTTATCTGGATTCTTGTCACGGGGGCAGCAGCTTCAGCAGAGAGGTCCATACTTTCTTCTCCCCAGTTACATCGTCCAGCTCTTTCTGGAGGACCCCCCTGTGTTTCCAGCCCAGTGGAGGAACATGGTTCTTCAGTGTGTCCTGGATCAGTGGAACATCATCTGAACATCTCACCAGGAAGGAGGTTAAGAGGCTTTCTTAAACAGATGCTAATCCATCTCATCGACTTAATCCAACATATTTTCATCAATTGATGATATAAGACAAGAAATGAGAGAGAAGTCAGTTTAGATAAAAGAGTTCCATCAAGTTAATTAAGATTCTCACAGATGCTCTACAGCAGGGGTCAGCAACCTTAACAACTCAAAGAGACATTTGGACCAATTTCCTACATGAAAGAAAACCCTGGGAGCCGCAAAACCACTTAAAATAAATATCATTCTTAATGTTCACTTTCTCCTTTTGCCTTTCAGCCATATATAAATAAACTATCAATAAAGCGTTAATTAGTGAGAGTTCACTCAAAATTCAAACTTAAAAACATTAAATCACTAGTTTGACTAAGACTTCTGCCTGTTACCTAAAGTAGCAAAAACATTGTCAAAAGTGTTATAGTTGTCATAGTGTCATTGTTGTATGTCTGAACCTCAAACAAAGTCAAGGACCAAGACTGGATCTTACCTGGAAAACACTCTGGACAACATTCTTCTCCTTCATCTGTCCTCAACACATATTAATACTAGTGACAGGTGAGTGTGTTTACCTCCGTTATAGTGGAAAACAACTGTATAAACAAAACATATAAACAAACTAAATCACTGGTAAGTGGAGTTACAATAATACTCCACACACAACTTTGAATAACATATATTTTAGTGTCCAATTGAATACTATTCTGTTTTTAAATCTTTGTGTTGACATACTTTATAACATACATGTGTATATGCAAGTGTTAAGAACATTAATTACTGATTCCTGGTTTTACCTTCAACAAAATATCTTCATATTAAGAACATGTTATAGAATCACACACACAGTAACTATTCTGGTTGAAGATCACACTCAATTATTTACTACAAATAATCTCACAGTGAAAATTGTATCATATAACAAAAAAAAATTCACCAGTAAAAGAAGAATCGACATTAATCCACTTGTCATGTTTTCAGGCATTTATCCAGAATTCATTCATTATATCTAGTTTAAAAACATCTGTCAACAAGGAACATTTGGAGTGAAAAAAATAAAGTTCAAAAGAATTAAACTGATATGTTTGTTTTGTACCTTTATACTTCATTTGGACCTTTGACTGCTATAAACAGTTATTTAAACTCTAACAAATATAAAGTTGAAAATGTTGATCTGCTAATTTATTTGAAAATGTATTTACTTTCTATAAAAACAAAAACATTTTACCTGGTGACTCTACTTTGCTCCTGGTCCTTTGTGACGCTGAATACAGGAAAAAAACGTTTAAATCTTTAACATCCTGGTCCTTGTCTTACATTAAAAACACAACACTACACAACAACTACACACTTTTACTTGCTCACCATTTCCCTGAGAAAATTCAAAAGGTTAGGGTTAGGGTTAGGGTTAGGTTGGTTGTGTTGGTTCTGACCCTGCAGCGTCTTCCTGAAAGTCTTGTGGAGCCAGTTCAAGAATCAAATTCCACAACATTCCATTCCTGTTCTCCCGCCAGGTGACTGCCATCACGTGAGCTCACATTAAAAAAAACCTTGCAACCCAAACAAACACAAAAACTATTCAAACAACAAAACAGAAAAAAACATCAAACTTAACAATAATAAGAATTACAGCTAAATTCACAAAGAACTACGTGTGCCTCCTTTATATCAAAATTCCTTTATCAGTTCTTGACAGAAGATATCATCCTTCTCGGAAAATGGCAGAATCTTTCTCTGTGAATCCAGATAAGTTCATACAACTTAAATATGTTTTAACTTTACTTTAACTTAACTAAAAAACTAATGTAACACTTCAAATTCCAATTATTTGGGTTAATTATTCAATAAAAAACTAATTTGAACTTTTTAATATTCGAAAATTTCAAAGATGTATGAACAGATATTCTAAAGTTGAGTGGAAGTACACATATATGTCCACAGGGGGGCAATGTTTTTCCTTATTACTGTCCACAGTAGTTAATAAGGTAAGGTAAAGGTAAGGTAGAACTTTATTGATCCCTCAGGAGGTCTTCTTCGGGAAATTGTTTTTTTTCCTAATATATCCTAATCAAATGATTATTTGTGGACAGTGGTGGTTGAGTGGTTAAACCAAAAGTCCCTGCACATGTGTGAACTCCCTGAGGTTGTGGGATCAAATCCCACCAATCTGTCATTTGGTTTTATCACTTCTGTTGAAATTATCCACATAAATATATCCTAATCAAATGATTATTTGTGGACAGTGGTGGTTGAGTGGTTAAACCAAAAGTCCCTGCTCAAGTGTGAAGTCGAAGGTTGCGGGTTCAAAGCCCACTGTTCCACAAATCAGAGTGGAAACCCAAACATATGATGTGTTCAGACATTTGCATGAAGTCCTAGAGTGGACAAAAGATGGAGTGATTTGGTACAAGGGTGAGTGGGGCTGAGTAAGGTGGATGATGGACAAAAATTGGAGAAGAAAAATATCAATTTTTCATAAAATAAAAATATTTTACTTTGCTTCTTGCACATGTAGCCAATAGCCACAGAAAATAAAAATAAAAATTCATAAAAAATATTCAAAATAAAATAAGAACAAGAACAAAGAGAAATAAAGAGAAAGAACAAGATGACACAATCTAAGTCTAAAGATAAAGAACATAGATCAAAGAAAAACAACAAAGACAAAGATACAAAGACTAACATAGAACATCCAGATACTTTCACTCCACTCCTGCCCCTGAACTCAGAATTGTACAATTTAATAGCCCGAGGAATGAATGAGTCCCTGAGTCTATTAGTGTTGCATCATGGGAGGAGCATTCGTGCTTCATCTGCTTCTCTGCTCACTGATGACAGTGTTCAGAGGATGATGTCATCATCATGATGGACAGTAGTTTGTTCAGTGATCTCCTCTCAGCAACTGTCACCAGTGAGTCCAGCTTCATTCCAACCACAGAGCCAGACCTCCTGATCAACCTGTTGACCTGTTGACCTGTTGACCTGTTGACCTGTTGACCTCCTCTTGGACACATTTCCACCCCAACACACCACAGCATAGAACAGGACACTGTCCACCACAGACTGGTAGACCATGCAGAGGAGCTTCTTCCTCTCACTCCAGTCCACAAAGTCACGTATCAGACTCCTGTACTCGTCTTCGCTGTTGTCCCTGATGCATCCAACAATGATGCATCCAACAATGTCAGTGTCGTCAGCAACTTCTGGACGAGACTCAGCTCTGAGTTGTAGCAGAAGTCTGAAGTGTAGATGGTGAAGAGGAGAGGGGCCAGTTCTGTCCCCTGAGGTGCTCCTGTACTGCACACCACAGTGTCAGCCTTGATATCCTTCAGCCTGACATACTGTGGTCGATCAGTAAGATAGTCCGTAATCCATGAGACCAGACCAGGGTCCACAATTTCCTGGTTAATTGTTAGTTCACCCAAAATTCGAATTTCCCCCTTTTCTTTTTTTTTTCAAATAACTTTATTAAATTTAATTTCAGATAACATCGAGTCAAAACAACATAGCAAAGTCATTAAACTACATATTTACTTGTATCAAATCACACCTAAGAGCCAAATATATTTACAAATCAGTGAATACGTTTCTAAAACAGACCAATAAAACCCAATTCTAAAAGGTTAAAATTCTCCACTGTCTACAGTTGTTTTAATTCATATATATTGTCCTTTATCTATAAAGTCTTTTTAAAATGTGTTTAAAAGTCATTTGATATGACCTTATTGTCAATAAGCATCCCTGTATCGTTCCTATTTGAATTGAGGTAACAGCCAACTGTGTGAACTCTTCCCACCTTTTCTACTCACCCTCATGTCGACTAATGGTTGGGATTCTTTTTCTGAGTAATCCTTGTCTTTACTCTTCATTAAGAGCAAAACTCTTGTCAAACTCATGTCCTCCTGTGGTCTAATGGTGGAGTCTCAGCTCAACACTTGCAGAGTCATTGGTTCAAATCCCAGCTCTTGCATTTTAATACTCATCACTGTTTATGTTAGTTGGATAAATATTAGAATGGAAAACTCTCATATGTGGCTGAATAGCTCATTGGGATCAATACCTGTATTGCAGAGTTGAGATGAAGAACAGCTGTAGGTTCAACTCCCACATTTTACTGAAATTGTCATTGACAATTGAGACGTTAAGAAAGATAAATGGGCTTTAAGACATTTGTAAGTGTGGTGAATTAGCTCACTGGGATAGAATCTGGTAGTCCATCTGGTAGGTTGTGGGTTCAAATCCCACCAATCTGTCATTTGGTTTTATGACTTCTGTTGAAATTATCCACATAAATATATCCTAATCAAATGATTATTTGTGGACAGTGGTGGTTGAGTGGTTAAACCAAAAGTCCCTGCACATGTGTGAACTCCCTGAGGTTGTGGGATCAAATCCCACCAATCTGTCATTTGGTTTTATCACTTCTGTTGAAATTATCCACATAAATATATCCTAATCAATCATATTTGTGGACAGTGGTGGTTGAGTGGTTAAACCAAAAGTCCCTGCTCAAGTGTGAAGTCGAAGGTTGCGGGTTCAAAGCCCACTGTTCCACAAATCAGAGTGGAAACCCAAACATATGATGTGTTCAGACATTTGCATGAAGTCCTAGAGTGGACAAAAGATGGAGTGACTTGGTACAAGGGTGAGTGGGGCTGAGTAAGGTGGATGATGGACAAAAATTGGAGAAGAAAAATATCAATTTTTCATAAAATAAAAATATTTTACTTTGCTTCTTGCACATGACTGTCAATCCCTTATCAATTTTGATCCTTGTCCACCATTTGTTATCCTTGTCCACCATCTTTCTTTTGTTCTTGTCCACCATTTTTCATCCTTGTCCACCATCTTTCTTTTGTCCTTGTCCACCATCTTTCTTTTGTCCTTGTCCACCATTTTTCATCCTTGTCCACCATCTTTCTTTTGACCACCATTTTTCGTTTATGTCTCAAACGTCACGCCGCAGCTTAGCTCACTTTAAACACATCAGTGTTCATATGTTTGGGTTTCCGCTCTGATTTGTGGAACAGTGGGCTTTGAACCCGCAACCTTCGACTTCACACTTGAGCAGGGACTTTTGCTCTGACCACCGAACCACGGCTGTCCACAAATAATCATTTGATTAGGATATATTTATATTGAATGTTTGGACAGAAGTGATAAAAATGAGAAGGAAGGTTGGTGGGATTTGAACTCACAACCACGTGGTCTTCACAATGAAGCAATGACAACTGCTCTTACCACTCAACCAGAGAAGATACTATGATGACTGACTGCTGAATTAACAGTTTTACACTTTAAATGTAGACTTGAGTAGTTAAAATTGTCAGTGGGGTTTGAACCAAGAACCTGCAGAACTGAAAATTGCAGCAAACTAACTCACTGAGCTAGAAGTTCTTGATAGAACCATTGGTAATAATAATAGAAGACAGAGAAGTCAACGAAATGTCATCAAAATGAAGACCAATCATTGAAATATTAAATAATTAAACTTGTTCAGGTTGTGTCGCCCCCTGCAGGATCACAAGAGAACAGCCTGTCAGGTCTTCGATAACAGGTCGACCATGAAGGTGAAGGAAATAAGTGGATTTGAACCCAAGTCATAAGAGGTCATGGATCTTAAAAAAAGGACAAGAAGTGTTACCACTCGACCACGAAGGCTGAGTTGTTGCCACAGAAGCTAACTTATAAGACCAGGTGACACTGAAGTTGAAGTGAAAAAGTGAAATAAATGCGCGCGTGTCAATGTGCGTCAATGCGTGTGTGTGTGTCAATGTGCGTCAATGCGTGCGTGCGCACGTGTCAATGTGTCAACCCTAACCCTAACCCAAATACCCTGTTCCTACATACCAAGAATTTCAACTACTGGGGGTTTCATGATTCAAAGCCTATACTTGAGCTAGGCTTGAGAGTGACACGGCCCTCAACCTAAGTCGTGTACGTTTTAAAAGATATATGGTAGGACTCGATTAGAAAGGCATGTGCTATGAATAACATCTTTGTTAAGATTATCTCTGCTACTTAAAATGTTAAAAACCTAGAAATGATGTATCCCTCTGGTAAACATAATAGGTTTTAAGTGACAACTCAGTAGATAGGGCCGAGGTCGAAGGACAGGCTAAGCTGATGATTTACGGTGTTATCAGTAAGGTTTGACAAGAAGTTTGATTGCTTAGCAATGTGACCCCACAATGTCTAACTGAGACTGGATAGCTAGTGGTTTAGGTTCAATAGTTCAATCTGGCTAACAAGCTACAGAACTGTCATTAAATGAGGTCCAAGTGTAACTAAATATCTGACACGAGCAGGACAGAACAGCGGATGGAGAGGAAGAGGGAGAAGACAGAAAGTTTGAACTCACCCGGAAGTCTTTCAAACTTTGTCTTCGGACCCGAGTCAACTACAGAGGATGCTGTTCTAGTAACAAAGACGATAAAACGAGAACGATTTTTCAGCTCAGAGGGAAAAAGAGGCTACGCGGTGGTGTGTTCAGGTTCCACAGCTATTAAGTCCCTGCAGTGACACAGTCTCTGAGGGGCAAAAGTGAACAAACAATATACGCACACTCACACACACTTACGAATGAGTCTTTTAATGTTTGATTTCTGCTAAGAAGAACAATCGAAAAAGTCTCAACTTCAAAGTTTCACCTACAACATGTCTCTGCTCCGAGTGTCTGTTCGATGACTCAGCAGTGAGTGAGGAGTCCAACCAGGTCTTCACCTCAGGACCAGGCTCTTGATCAGAAGATTTGTTTCCATCGCAACAGTGACCTTGCCACTCTACCAAGTAATTTCATAATAAACATCAGGAAAACCAGAACCAAGAACCACTGTCCAGGTCCTGATTAGAATCTACTACCCAGTCAGAGGTTCTGGTCTCACTTATGCGGCTGAAATTGCTTTGTTTTTTTGTAATCTTTTGTGAGTCTGTGTGTTCTTGTGTGGGTGTTTCTGACTGACCAGAAGGGGGCGCTATAACGTGGAAAATATTTTGGACACTGTGACCACCCAGTTGTGGGATCCTGATTGATTTCTAATAGATATTCCTATGACATCATTGATCTGCACGGGTCAGAATGGCCAAAGGCTACCGTGAAGGCGTGTCGTCCAGTTCGCCGCCGTGAGGTTTCTGCCGCATGGACATCGGCGAGGTTTCTCGCCTGGTCCTGCCGCAGCACGCAGCCAGATCCGATCGAAAGGAGGGCGTGTAGAAGCCATAGATGATAGGGTCGCAGCAGGTGTTGAGGTTCCCGAACACAAAGAGGGCGTGGTGCACGTGCTCAGGCGTGACCTGCAGCATCTGTGGCTGGAACCAGTACCAGACGCCCAGCAGGTAGTACGGAGTCCAGCAGACCAGAAAGGACAGCACGATGACCACTGTCATCTTCAGAGTCTTCATCCGAGCTTTGGGAATTACATCTGTGCCGCTGCGCCGCAGGTATGACTCCCCTGCTGAGAGTCAGGTAGAGGTAGAGGTCACTTGTTCTGACACACACTTCACAATATACAACCATTTGTCATGACTGTGACACGACTGTGCTGTTGTTGTTATGTAATGTGTTTTACCATTGTTGAGTAATGTGTGTACCTTTGTTGATGATGTGTGTACCTTTGTTGATGATAAGGTGTGTACCTTTGTTGATGATGTGTGTACCTTTGTTGATGATGTGTGTACCTTTGTTGTGCAGGTGCTGCTGGTGGATGTGCAGCAGGATGCGGGTGTAGCAGCAGCTCATGGCCAGCAGGGGGATGACGTAGAGGGTAAAGAAGTGGAACATGTTGTAGAGAGTTTCCTGCCAGTGATCGCTGAAGCTGCCGTGAGTCACACACTGAGTGAAGTCCACACCGTCTGCCTGAGTCGCCTGGAAGATGAAGAGCTGCAGAGAAGATCACAGCACTTTGGTTACTTTAATGCTCCTCCTAGTGAGACGGGAGCGACTTGTCTTCAACACAAATCTTCTCCTGTTACTCCAACAGAAACATTTCTGCTCTGTCTTTGGTTCACAAGTGTTTGTGCCATGAACAGCAGGAGCTGCACTTAATCACATTCCTGCAGGATTTACCTGCTGAGCTCCTGCTGCTGTTCTGACTCTGGACTCTATGTGCTGCTTTACTGTTGTGCTACTGTTGTGTTACTGTTGTGTAACTGCTGTGTTACTGCTGTGTTACTGCTGTGTCCTTTTTAGTGTTTCTTTAGTGTTACTTCAATGTAATTTGTTACTGCTGCTTTACTGTTGTGTTACTGTTGTGTAACTGTTGTGTTACTGCTGTGTAACTGCTGTGTAACTGCTGTGTTAGTGTTGTGTTATTGTTGTGTAACTGCTGTGTTAGTGTTGTGTTACTGTTGTGTAACTGCTGTGTTAGTGTTGTGTAACTGCTGTGTTAGTGTTGTGTTACTGCTTTGTAACTGCTGTGTTACTGTTGTGTTACTGTTGTGTCACTGTCGTGTTACTGTTGTGTTAGTGTCGTGTTACTGTTGTGTAACTGCTGTGTTACAGTTGTGTAACTGTTACTGCTGTGTGTACCTGTGGGGCGGCGAAGAGCAGGCTAAAGCTCCATGCTAACAGTAGCATGCGGCGGTTGCGCTGGTGTGCGTTGAGGGCGTCCAGCGGGCGCAGGATGGCGTGCTGACGGTCCAGACTGATGACCACGAGGATGGAGGCGGACGCCTGCATGGCGAACAGCTTGAGGAAGCACAGGAGCCTGCAGAGGGCGTCGCCTCCGTACCACTGAACCGTCACGTTCCACACCATGTCCAGCGGCATCACCACGAAGGTCATCATCAGGTCGGCCGACACCAGGCTCAGGATCAGAGGTCGCAGGTGCGACGCCAGACGCCGGCCGCGCCCGCGCCACACGCTGGCGAGCAGCGCCAGGTTGCTGCAGGCCGCGAAGACGAAGAGGATCGAGGTCGCCCCGACCCGGAACTGGGCCGCCCGAGTAAACCTGGGAGTCCATTCCGGCGGCGGGAAGTGGGAGGAGTTAGTAGGAGGAGGAGCCACGGTTGTGGGACGAGGAGCCGCCGTAGAGTACTTGAGCGTAGACCAGTTCCCTGACATCCTGCAGACCAGGTCACATGACAACAGCTTATCTGGACGTTTGGAGCGAATTAAAAACACAAAGACTGTGAAGGAAGTGAGGACGTTGCCGTGGCAACAGATTCACAGCCACTGACAAGGAGTCGACTGGTGACAGAAACACTAACAAGATTCAGCCGAAGATCTAGTCCACTTCTCAACTGTCACATGATTGCACTGCACAAACACACACACTTCTGCACACACACCTGCTCGCACACACACACGCTCGTCTACATACACACACACACACTTCTGCACACACACCTGCTCGCACACACACACGCTCGTCTACATACACACACACACACTTCTGCACACACACCTGCTCGCACACACACACGCTCGTCTACATACACACACACACACTTCTGCACACACACCTGCTCGCACATACACACGCTCGTCTACATACACACACACACACTTCTGCACACACACCTGCTCGCACATACGCACGCTCGTCTACATACACACACACACACACTTCTGCACACACACCTGCTCGCACATACAAACGCTCGTCTACATACACACACACACACTTCTGCACACACACCTGCTCGCACATACACACGCTCGTCTACATACACACACACACACTTCTGCACACACACACTTCTGCACACACACCTGCTCGCACATACAAACGCTCGTCTACATACACACACACACACTTCTGCACACACACCTGCTCGCACACACACACGCTCGTCTACATACACACACACACACTTCTGCACACACACCTGCTCGCACATACACACGCTCGTCTACATACACACACACACACTTCTGCACACACACCTGCTCGCACACACACACGCTCGTCTACATACACACACACACACTTCTGCACACACACCTGCTCGCACACACACACGCTCGTCTACATACACACACACACACTTCTGCACACACACCTGCTCGCACATACGCACGCTCGTCTACATACACACACACACACTTCTGCACACACACCTGCTCGCACATACACACGCTCGTCTACATACACACACACACATACTTCTGCACACACACCTGCTCGCACATACACACGCTCGTCTACATACACACACACACACACTTCTGCACACACACCTGCTCGCACATACACACGCTCGTCTACATACACACACACACATACTTCTGCACACACACCTGCTCGCACATACAAACGCTCGTCTACATACACGCACACAATTCTGCACACACACCTGCTCGCACATACACAGGACCACGCACATGCACACACACACCTACTCTCATGGACACACAGCTGCATGCACACACATGCACACACAGGTGCATGCACACACGTGCACACACTTGCAAACAAACACACTTGCTTTAACACACACACATGCACACACACAGATGCACATTAAAACACAAAGACACACACAAGTGTTACACACAAGCCTGAAATAGCTCTTGTGTGTAACCGGAGCTCAAAGTGTATTTTCTTGTTTGGTTCTCATTGTGAGGACTTTGCAGTCAGAAAACAACAACACAACGTACGTCAAACGTTTCACTCGACACAAAACAACAACACAACGTACGTCAAACGTTTCACTCGACACAAAACAACAACACAACGTACGTCAAACGTTTCACTCGACACAAAACAACAACACAACGTACGTCAAACGTTTCACTCGACACAAAACAACAACACAGGTGTGCTTTGAAGGTCAGTGAGTCGGTTCATTAGCACGCCTGTGACTCACGGGTTGTCGAGTCTTTTCTGGTTCACGAGATCACATGATCTGCTGATGTCAGCAAGAAATTCAAACAAAGTGTTGAAGCTGCAGCTGGAGAAGAGAAAACACGAGAGAAGATAGAGGGAAGAGAAGAGGGAAGAGAGAAGATAGAGGGAAGAGAAGAGGGAAGAGGAGGGAAAGAGGGAGGAGAGAAAGAGGGAAGAGGAGGGAAGAGAGAAGATAGAGGGAAGAGGAGGGAAGAGAAGGGAAAGAGGGAAGAGGAGGGAAAGAGGAAAGAGGAGGGATAGAGGGAAGAGGAGGGATAGAGGGAAGAGGAGGGAAAGAGGGAAGAGGAGAGAAAGAGGGAAGAGGAGGGATAGAGGGAAGAGAAGGGAAAGAGGGAGGAGAGAAAGAGGGAAGAGGAGGGAAGAGAGAAGATAGAGGGAAGAGGAGGGAAGAGAAGAAAGGGGGAAGAGGAGGGAAAGAGGAAAGAGGAGGGATAGAGGGAAGAGGAGGGATAGAGGGAAGAGGAGGGAAAGAGGGAAGAGGAGGGAAAGAGGGAAGAGGAGGAATAGAGGGAAGGTTGTACCTGCACATCAGTCGACGCTCTCATGTTCTTCTCACAGATGAAAAGATGAAAATGTTCTTCTGCAGCTCGAGTGGAGAGACTGAGAGGCGGAGCTACAGAGAGATGTGTGTGTGTGTGTGTGTGTGTGTGTGTGTGTGTGTGTGTGTGTGTGTGTGTGTGTGTGTGTGTTTCATTTTTATTAACTAGGAAACAAATATAATTTTATTAACTAGGAAACAAATATATTTTATTAACTAGGAAACAAATATAATTTTATTAACTAGGAAACAAATATATTTTTATTAACTAGGAAACAAATATATTTTATTAACTAGGAAACAAATATATTTTTATTAACTAGGAAACAAATATAATTTTATTAACTAGGAAACAAATATATTTTTATTAACTAGGAAACAAATATAATTTTATTAACTAGGAAACAAATATATTTTTATTAACTAGGAAACAAATATAATTTTATTAACTAGGAAACAAATATATTTTTATTAACTAGGAAACAAATATATTTTATTAACTAGGAAACAAATATATTTTTATTAACTAGGAAACAAATATAATTTTATTAACTAGGAAACAAATATATTTTTATTAACTAGGAAACAAATATATTTTTATTAACTAGGAAACAAATATATTTTTATTAACTAGGAAACAAATATAATTTTATTAACTAGGAAACAAATATATTTTTATTAACTAGGAAACAAATATAATTTTATTTACTAGGAAACAAATATATTTTTATTAACTAGGAAACAAATATATTTTTATTAACTAGGAAACAAATATATTTTTATTAACTAGGAAACAAATATAATTTTATTAACTAGGAAACAAATATATTTTATTAACTAGGAAACAAATATAATTTTAATAACTAGGAAACAAATATATTTTATTAACTAGGGAACAAATATATTTTTATTTACTAGGAAACAAATATAATTTTATTAACTAGGAAACAAATATAATTTTATTAACTAGGAAACAAATATAATTTTATTAACTAGGAAACAAATATATTTTTATTAACTAGGAAACAAATATATTTTATTAACTAGGAAACAAATATATTTTTATTAACTAGGAAACAAATATATTTTATTAACTAGGAAACAAATATAATTTTATTAACTAGGAAACAAATATATTTTTATTAACTAGGAAACAAATATATTTTATTAACTAGGAAACAAATATAATTTTATTAACTAGGAAACAAATATATTTTTATTAACTAGGAAACAAATATATTTTACTAACTAGGAAACAAATATATTTTTATTAACTAGGAAACAAATATAATTTTATTAACTAGGAAATAAATATATTTTATTAACTAGGAAACAAATATAATTTTATTAACTAGGAAACAAATATAATTTTATTAACTAGGAAACAAATATATTTTTATTAACTAGGAAACAAATATATTTTTATTAACTAGGAAACAAATATATTTTTATTAACTAGGAAACAAATATAATTTTATTAACTAGGAAACAAATATAATTTTATTAACTAGGAAACAAATATATTTTTATTAACTAGGAAACAAATATATTTTTATTAACTAGGAAACAAATATATTTTTATTAACTAGGAAACAAATATAATTTTATTAACTAGGAAACAAATATATTTTTATTAACTAGGAAACAAATGTAATTTTATTAACTAGGAAACAAATATAATTTTATTAACTAGGAAACAAATATATTTTTATTAACTAGGAAACAAATATAATTTTATTAACTACGAAACAAATATATTTTATTAACTAGGAAACAAATATAATTTTATTAACTAGGAAACAAATATATTTTTATTAACTAGGAAACAAATATATTTTTATTAACTAGGAAACAAATATAATTTTATTAACTAGGAAACAAATATATTTTATTAACTAGGAAACAAATATAATTTTATTAACTAGGAAACAAATATATTTTTATTAACTAGGAAACAAATATATTTTTATTAACTAGGAAACAAATATATTTTTATTAACTAGGAAACAAATGTATTTTTATTAACTAGGAAACAAATATATTTTATTAACTAGGAAACAAATATAATTTTATTAACTAGGAAACAAATATATTTTATTAACTAGGAAACAAATATAATTTTATTAACTAGGAAACAAATATAATTTTATTAACTAGGAAACAAATATAAATGTATTAACTAGGAAACAAATATAATTTTATTAACTAGGAAACAAATATATTTTTATTAACTAGGAAACAAATATATTTTTATTAACTAGGAAACAAATATATTTTTATTAACTAGGAAACAAATATAATTTTATTAACTAGGAAACAAATATAATTTTATTAACTAGGAAACAAATATAATTTTATTAACTAGGAAACAAATATATTGTATTAACTAGGAAACAAATATAATTTTAATAACTAGGAAACAAATATATTTTATTAACTAGGAAACAAATATATTTTTATTTACTAGGAAACAAATATAATTTTATTAACTAGGAAACAAATATAATTTTATTAACTAGGAAACAAATATAATTTTATTAACTAGGAAACAAATATATTTTTATTAACTAGGAAACAAATATATTTTATTAACTAGGAAACAAATATATTTTTATTAACTAGGAAACAAATATATTTTATTAACTAGGAAACAAATATATTTTTATTAACTAGGAAACAAATATATTTTATTAACTAGGAAACAAATATAATTTTATTAACTAGGAAACAAATATATTTTTATTAACTAGGAAACAAATATATTTTATTAACTAGGAAACAAATATAATTTTATTAACTAGGAAACAAATATATTTTTATTAACTAGGAAACAAATATATTTTATTAACTAGGAAACAAATATATTTTTATTAACTAGGAAACAAATATAATTTTATTAACTAGGAAATAAATATATTTTATTAACTAGGAAACAAATATAATTTTATTAACTAGGAAACAAATATAATTTTATTAACTAGGAAACAAATATATTTTTATTAACTAGGAAACAAATATATTTTTATTAACTAGGAAACAAATATATTTTTATTAACTAGGAAACAAATATAATTTTATTAACTAGGAAACAAATATAATTTTATTAACTAGGAAACAAATATATTTTTATTAACTAGGAAACAAATATATTTTTATTAACTAGGAAACAAATATAATTTTATTAACTAGGAAACAAATATATTTTTATTAACTAGGAAACAAATGTAATTTTATTAACTAGGAAACAAATATAATTTTATTAACTAGGAAACAAATATATTTTTATTAACTAGGAAACAAATATAATTTTATTAACTACGAAACAAATATATTTTATTAACTAGGAAACAAATATAATTTTATTAACTAGGAAACAAATATATTTTTATTAACTAGGAAACAAATATATTTTTATTAACTAGGAAACAAATATAATTTTATTAACTAGGAAACAAATATATTTTATTAACTAGGAAACAAATATAATTTTATTAACTAGGAAACAAATATATTTTTATTAACTAGGAAACAAATATAATTTTATTAACTAGGAAACAAATATATTTTATTAACTAGGAAACAAATATAATTTTATTAACTAGGAAACAAATATAATTGTATTAACTAGGAAACAAATATATTTTTATTAACTAGGAAACAAATATATTTTTATTAACTAGGAAACAAATATATTTTTATTAACTAGGAAACAAATATATTTTTATTAACTAGGAAACAAATATATTTTATTAACTAGGAAACAAATATAATTTTATTAACTAGGAAACAAATATAATTTTATTAACTAGGAAACAAATATATTTTATTAACTAGGAAACAAATATAATTGTATTAACTAGGAAACAAATATATTTTTATTAACTAGGAAACAAATATAATTTTATTAACTAGGAAACAAATATATTTTATTAACTAGGAAACAAATATAATTTTATTAACTAGGAAACAAATATAATTTTATTAACTAGGAAACAAATATATTTTTATTAACTAGGAAACAAATATATTTTTATTAACTAGGAAACAAATATATTTTATTAACTAGGAAACAAATATATTTTATTAACTAGTAAACAAGTATATTTTAATAACTAGGAAACAAATATATTTTATTAACTACGAAACAAATATATTTTATTAACTAGGAAACAAATATATTTTTATTAACTAGGAAACAAATATATTTTATTAACTAGGAAACAAATATATTTTTATTAACTACGAAACAAATATATTTTATTAACTAGGAAACAAATATATTTTTATTAACTAGGAAACAAATATATTTTTATTAACTAGGAAACAAATATATTTTTATTAACTAGGAAACAAATATATTTTTATTAACTAGGAAACAAATATAATTTTAATAACTAGGAAACAAATATATTTTATTAACTAATGAACTCATTTATTTATATTATCATTACTGTATATACTCACTCTCACGCACATATATACTCACTCTCACACACATATATACTCACTCTCACGCACATATATACTCACTCTCACGCACATATATACTCACTCTCACACACATATATACTCACTCTCACGCACATATATACTCACTCTCACGCACATATATACTCACTCTCACGCACATATATACTCACTCTCACGCACATATATACTCACTCTCACACACATATATACTCACTCTCACGCACATATATACTCACTCTCACAAACATATATACTCACTCTCACACACATATATACTCACTCTCACACACATATATACTCACTCTCACGCACATATATACTCACTCTCACGCACATATATACTCACTCTCACACACATATATACTCACTCTCACGCACATATATACTCACTCTCACGCACATATATACTCACTCTCACGCACATATATACTCACTCTCACACACATATATACTCACTCTCACGCACATATATACTCACTCTCACGCACATATATACTCACTCTCACGCACATATATACTCACTCTCACACACATATATACTCACTCTCACACACATATATACTCACTCTCACGCACATATATACTCACTCTCACGCACATATATACTCACTCTCACGCACATATATACTCACTCTCACGCACATATATACTCACTCTCACACACATATATACTCACTCTCACGCACATTTATACTCACTCTCACACACGTATATACTCACTCTCACACACATATATACTCACTCTCACACACATATATACTCACTCTCACACACATATATACTCACTCTCACGCACATATATACTCACTCTCACACACATATATACTCACTCTCACGCACATATATACTCACTCTCACACACATATATACTCACTCTCACGCACATATATACTCACTCTCACACACGTATATACTCACTCTCACACACATATATACTCACTCTCACACACGTATATACTCACTCTCACACATGTATATACTCACTCTCACGCACATATATACTCACTCTCACGCACATATATACTCACTCTCACAATATACTCACTCTCACACACATATATACTCACTCTCACGCACATATATACTCACTCTCACACACGTATATACTCACTCTCACACACATATATACTCACTCTCACACACACATATACTCACTCTCACACACATATATACTCACTCTCACGCACATATATACTCACTCTCACACACATATATACTCACTCTCACGCACATATATACTCACTCTCACACACATATATACTCACTCTCACGCACATATATACTCACTCTCACACACATATATACTCACTCTCACGCACATATATACTCACTCTCACACACGTATATACTCACTCTCACACACGTATATACTCACTCTCACGCACATATATACTCACTCTCACGCACATATATACTCACTCTCACACACGTATATACTCACTCTCACACACGTATATACTCACTCTCACGCACATATATACTCACTCTCACACACGTATATACTCACTCTCACGCACATATATACTCACTCTCACGCACATATATACTCACTCTCACACACGTATATACTCTCTCTCACACACGTATATACTCACTCTCACGCACATATATACTCACTCTCACACACATATATACTCACTCTCACACACATATATACTCACTCTCACGCACATATATACTCACTCTCACACACGTATATACTCACTCTCACACACGTATATACTCACTCTCACGCACATATATACTCACTCTCACGCACATATATACTCACTCTCACACACGTATATACTCACTCTCACGCACATATATACTCACTCTCACACACATATATACTCACTCTCACGCACATATATACTCACTCTCACACACATATATACTCACTCTCACACACATATATACTCACTCTCACGCACATATATACTCACTCTCACGCACGTATATACTCACTCTCACGCACGTATATACTCACTCTCACACACATATATACTCACTCTCACGCACATATATACTCACTCTCACACACGTATATACTCACTCTCACACACATATATACTCACTCTCACACACACATATACTCACTCTCACACACATATATACTCACTCTCACGCACATATATACTCACTCTCACACACATATATACTCACTCTCACGCACATATATACTCACTCTCACACACATATATACTCACTCTCACGCACATATATACTCACTCTCACACACATATATACTCACTCTCACGCACATATATACTCACTCTCACACACGTATATACTCACTCTCACACACGTATATACTCACTCTCACGCACATATATACTCACTCTCACGCACATATATACTCACTCTCACACACGTATATACTCACTCTCACACACGTATATACTCACTCTCACGCACATATATACTCACTCTCACACACGTATATACTCACTCTCACGCACATATATACTCACTCTCACGCACATATATAGTAAGTAAGTAAGTAAGTAAGTAAGTAATATATATTTATATAGCGCTTTTCGAGACCAGGGTCACAAAGCGCTTTAACAATCAAAAACAATACTCAAAACAGTACATACTTCAAAGATCAAGACAACACCGAGAACAACACAGGAGTTCGAGAAATTCAAGGAAAAGCCTGAACAAATAGAAACGTCTTAAGATGTTTCTTAAAGGAGTCAGTAGACTCCATCAAGCGCAAAGAGAGAGGAAGATTGTTCCAAAGCTTAGGAGCAACAGCCTGAAAAGATTTCTCTCCTCTGGTCCTGAGCCGTGTGCGTGGAACCATAAGTAGATTCTGATCCACAGACCTCAGAGACCGAGCTGGGGTGTAAGGCTGGATCAGATCAGTGATGTAAGGAGGAGCCTGACCATGAATAGCTCTGAAAGTAAGAACCAGAATTTTAAAGTTGATCCTGAAAGAAACTGGAAGCCAGTGAAGAGTTTTAAGGACCGGAGAAATGTGAGTTCTTCTACTAGAGCGGGTCAGAATTCTCGCTGCAGAGTTCTGAATCAACTGCAGGCGAGACAGCTCCTTCTTGTTAAGACATGAAAACAAACTGTTACAATAGTCCAGACGAGAAGAAACAAACGCATGGATTACAAGCTCCAGATCATGTTGTGACAGCATTTTCCTAAGTTTAGAGATTTTTCTCAGTTGAAGGAAACAGTTTCTGGTCAGTTTTCTACAGTGTTGAACAAGAGACATGTCTTTATCAAATACAACACCCAGGTTTCTCAGGCTCAGTTTGACAGACTGACCTAAGTCACCCAAGTACTGACTCAACCCTGGAATCTTATCATCAGGAGCAATCACCAGAGTTTCAGTTTTGTCCACATTAAGCTGTAAAGTGTTTTCACTCAGCCATTGTTTGATTTCTAGCAAACAATTGACTAAGCTGTTCAGCCTTTGGGGCTCAGTTGGGTCAAAAGAGCAGTAGAGCTGGATGTCATCAGCAAAAATGTGATAAGAAACATCTGGAAATCTCTGAATGATTTTACCAAGGGGAATCAAGTACAGCAAAAACAATAAAGGACCCAGAACAGAACCTTGAGGGACTCCACACAACAGATCTGCCGATTCAGACCTCATTTGATTGGCAGATACACTAAAACTGCGCCCAGAAAGGTAAGATGAGAACCATTCTAACACAGACCCAGACAGTCCCACTTCATCCCTTAGTCTTCTCAGCAGGATCTGGTGATCAACTGTGTCAAAGGCTGACGACAGATCCAAGAGAACCAGAACAGTGAATTTACCAGAGTCAGCCGACATCATGATGTCACTGGACACTTTCAGTAAAGCTGTCTCCGTAGAGTGATGTTTACGGAAGCCAGACTGAAACTTCTCATGGATGTCGCTCTGATCCAAGAACAAAGACAGCTGCTCGGACACCACCTTCTCCAAGATCTTGGACAAGAAAGGGAGCTTAGAAATAGGCCTGAAATTACTGAGGTCAGTTGGGTCTAAGCCTGGTTTTTTGAGCAGAGGCTCCACAATGGCATGTTTAAATGCATTGGGAAAAACCCCTGTGGAAAGGGAGAGGTTCACCATATTGGTAACCCAGGGGCCAATTACATCAAATACTTTGATAAAAAGCCTACAAGGAAGGACGTCATCTGAGCAAGAGGAGGGTTTCATCTTGTTCACTAGTGCTGAAATATCACCCAAAGATACAGCAGTGAAGGATGACCAAGAGGAGGAGATGGGCTCAGAGACAGTAGGGGTTCCCAACATACTCACTCTCACACACGTATATACTCTCTCTCACACACGTATATACTCACTCTCACGCACATATATACTCACTCTCACACACATATATACTCACTCTCACACACGTATATACTCACTCTCACGCACATATATACTCACTCTCACACACGTATATACTCACTCTCACACACGTATATCCTCACTCTCACGCACATATATACTCACTCTCACGCACATATATACTCACTCTCACACACGTATATACTCACTCTCACGCACATATATACTCACTCTCACACACATATATACTCACTCTCACGCACATATATACTCACTCTCACGCACATATATACTCACTCTCACACACATATATACTCACTCTCACGCACATATATACTCACTCTCACGCACGTATATACTCACTCTCACGCACGTATATACTCACTCTCACACACATATATACTCACTCTCACGCACATATATACTCACTCTCACACACGTATATACTCACTCTCACACACATATATACTCACTCTCACGCACATATATACTCACTCTCACGCACATATATACTCACTCTCACACACATATATACTCACTCTCACGCACATATATACTCACTCTCACACACACATCATTTCATTCACTCACTCATTCATTCATTCATTCATTCTTTCATTCATTCATTCATTCATTCTTTCATCTTAAAGTCTCAGCTCGATCAGTGAGTCCGCCAAAGGTCCGTGTTGTCGTTGCCATGGTAACATTATCCCGTATATTTATGACAAAAGAGCTTTTATACTATATAGTATAATACAGAAAAAATGCACTTACTGAGTGTAACATTAATTCTTAAAGTTCTTATGTTTTTATCTTCGTATTTGTAGTTTTGTTTAACTGCTTCGACGATAACCACAATGCACCGCGGTTATCACCACCAATAGGGTAGCGATTATGTCGACCAATCAGAGCGCAGCAGCAGCAGCTTTCAAAGTCCATACCGGAAACTGGAGTTCGAGCGGGAGAAGTTTGAGTCCAGGTGTGTCTGGAGAGTCTCTGGAGAGTCTCTGGACAGTCTCAGGTGAGTCTCAGGTGTCTCAGAAGAACAGCAGAGTGAAGCCGCGTGAGGATGTCGGAGTCTGCCGCTCAAAGTCGCTGTAAGTCCCATGTTGTTCTTTCCGTAACTGTGACGTCATAGTGGTGTACAGAACATCTGCACCTTGACAACAATTGAATGACACTTTTGACGGACAGGTGAACGTGAGATGTTGACGTTAGCAGTGAGTGACTGAAACGGTCCGGGCTGTAAACGTAAACTTTTGTTGCCAGACTTATTGTGACGTCAGACTACCTTAGCACATATTTCCACTTTTGACTCTGACGTTTAATGTCAGCAACAATGCACTCGAGATCAGAGTAAATATAAAACGTTTCTATGATGACGTCACAGGCTCAGGGTCTTCCTACACCGACATGTCTGACGTGTTTCAAGTTTAACAACAGATGAAGCAACTGAGGAAATACATGTACTCGAAATTATTGTTACTTTTTCATTATTTGTAAAGATATTTCCTTAGACCAGGATCACAAATCGCACAGTTAAAATAAATACAAATTTAGTTAGTTTTGTTTTGATTGTTTAAGCGCTTTGTGACCCTGGTCTCGAAAAGCGCTATATAAATAAATATTACTTACTTACTTACTTACAAGCGTCTCAGAGAATCAAGGAAAAGCTCAAATCAAAGTGTCTTGAGATGTTTCTTGAAGGAGTCAGTAGATCATCAAACACAGATGTTTCTTGAAGGAGTCAGTAGATCATCAAACACACATGTTTCTTGAAGGAGTCAGTAGATCATCAAACACACATGTTTCTTGAAGGAGTCAGTAGATCATCAAACACAGATGTTTCTTGAAGGAGTCAGTAGATCATCAAACACAGATGTTTCTTGAAGGAGTCAGTAGATCATCAAACACAGATGTTTCTTAAAGGAGTCAGTAGATCATCAAACACAGATGTTTCTTGAAGGAGTCAGTAGATCATCAAACAAAGAGATGGTTCTTGAAGGAGTCAGTAGATCATCAAACACAGATGTTTCTTGAAGGAATCAGTAGATCATCAAACAGATTTTTCTTGAAGGAGTCAGTAGATCATCAAACACAGATGTTTCTTGAAGGAGTCAGTAGATCATCAAACAGATGTTTCTTGAAGGAGTCAGTAGATCATCAAACACAGAGATGTTTCTTGAAGGAGTCAGTAGATCATCAAACACAGATGTTTCTTGAAGGAGTCAGTAGATCATCAAACACAGATGTTTCTTGAAGGAGTCAGTAGATCATCAAACACAGAGATGGTTCTTGAAGGAGTCAGTAGATCATCAAACACAGATATTTCTTAAAGGAGTCAGTAGATCATCAAACACAGATGTTTCTTGAAGGAGTCAGTAGATCATCAAACACAGATGTTTCTTGAAGGAGTCAGTAGATCATCAAACACACATGTTTCTTGAAGGAGTCAGTAGATCATCAAACACACATGTTTCTTGAAGGAGTCAGTAGATCATCAAACACAGATGTTTCTTGAAGGAGTCAGTAGATCATCAAACACAGATGTTTCTTGAAGGAGTCAGTAGATCATCAAACACAGAGATGGTTCTTGAAGGAGTCAGTAGATCATCAAACACAGATATTTCTTGAAGGAGTCAGTAGATCATCAAACAAAGAGATGGTTCTTGAAGGAGTCAGTAGATCATCAAACACGGATGTTTCTTGAAGGAGTCAGTAGATCATCAAACACAGATGTTTCTTGAAGGAGTCAGTAGATCATCAAACACAGATGTTTCTTGAAGGAGTCAGTAGATCATCAAACACAGAGATGGTTCTTGAAGGAGTCAGTAGATCATCAAACACAGATATTTCTTAAAGGAGTCAGTAGATCATCAAACACAGATGTTTCTTGAAGGAGTCAGTAGATCATCAAACACAGATGTTTCTTGAAGGAGTCAGTAGATCATCAAACAAAGAGATGGTTCTTGAAGGAGTCAGTAGATCATCAAACACAGATGTTTCTTGAAGGAGTCAGTAGATCATCAAACACACATGTTTCTTGAAGGAGTCAGTAGATGATCAAACAGATGTTTCTTGAAGGAGTCAGTAGATCATCAAACAGATGTTTCTTGGAGGAGTCAGTAGATCATCAAACACAGAGATGTTTCTTGAAGGAGTCAGTAGATCATCAAACACAGATGTTTCTTGAAGGAGTCAGTAGATCATCAAACACAGATGTTTCTTGAAGGAGTCAGTAGATCATCAAACACAGATGTTTCTTGAAGGAGTCAGTAGATCATCAAACACAGATGTTTCTTGAAGGAGTCAGTAGATCATCAAACACAGATGTTTCTTAAAGGAGTCAGTAGATCATCAAACACAGATGTTTCTTGAAGGAGTCAGTAGATCATCAAACACAGATGTTTCTTGAAGGAGTCAGTAGATCATCAAACACACATGTTTCTTGAAGGAGTCAGTAGATCATCAAACACAGATGTTTCTTGAAGGAGTCAGTAGATCATCAAACACAGATGTTTCTTGAAGGAGTCAGTAGATCATCAAACACAGATGTTTCTTGAAGCAGTCAGTAGATCATCAAACACAGATGTTTCTTGAAGGAGTCAGTAGATCATCAAACACAGAGATGGTTCTTGAAGGAGTCAGTAGATCATCAAACACAGATGTTTCTTGAAGGAGTCAGTAGATCATCAAACACAGATGTTTCTTGAAGGAGTCAGTAGATCATCAACCACAGATGTTTCTTGAAGGAGTCAGTAGATCATCAAACACATGTTTCTTGAAGGAGTCAGTAGATCATCAAACACACATGTTTCTTGAAGGAGTCAGTAGATCATCAAACACACATGTTTCTTGAAGGAGTCAGTAGATCAACAAACACAGATGTTTCTTAAAGGAGTCAGTAGATCATCAAACACAGATGTTTCTTGAAGGAGTCAGTAGATCATCAAACACATGTTTCTTGAAGGAGTCAGTAGATCATCAAACACACATGTTTCTTGAAGGAGTCAGTAGATCATCAAACACATGTTTCTTAAAGGAGTCAGTAGATCAACAAACACAGATGTTTCTTAAAGGAGTCAGTAGATCATCAAACACACATGTTTCTTAAAGGAGTCAGTAGATCATCAAACACAGATGTTTCTTGAAGGAGTCAGTAGATCATCAAACACAGATGTTTCTTGAAGGAGTCAGTAGATCATCAAACACAGAGATGGTTCCAAAGCTTAGGAGCAACAGCCTGAAAAGATTTCTCCCCTCTGGTCCGGAAGTTCAGGAACCATCAGTAGATTCTGATCCACAGACCTCAGAGCCCGAGCTGGGGTGTAAGTCTGGATCAGATCATGAAGGTCTGACCATGAATAGATCTGAAAGTAAGAACCAGAATTTTAAAATGATCCTGAAAGAAACTAGTGAAGAGTTTGAAGGAGAAATGTGAGTTCTTCTACTAGAGCGGCTCAGAATTCTGCAGAGTTTTGTATGAACTGCAGGCGAAACAGATCCTTGTTTAGACACAAAATGATACAGTAGTCCAAGAGTAAGACACAAACGCACAGATTATAAGCTTCAGATCGTGTTGTGACACAAGTTTAGAGATTTTCCTCAGTATCTGGTACAATAATTGTTTTAACCTGCAAACAAAGGCTGCATTCTCCTGGCTGTTGTTGTTGTTGTGTACATTTGTGTACATATTGAGAGTTTCGGTCTTTTCTCTGTGTGTGTGTTTGTGTCTCGTCTCTGTGTGTGTGTTTGTGTCTCGTCTCTGTGTGTGTGTTTGTGTCTCGTCTCTGTGTGTGTGTTTGTGTCTCGTCTCTGTGTGTGTTTGTGTCTCGTCTCTGTGTGTGTGTTTGTGTCTCGTCTCTGTGTGTGTGTTTGTGTCTCGTCTGTGTGTGTGTGTTTGTGTCTCGTCTCTGTGTGTGTGTTTGTGTCTCGTCTCTGTGTGTGTGTTTGTGTCTCGTCTCTGTGTGTGTTTGTGTCTCGTCTCTGTGTGTGTGTTTGTGTCTCGTCTCTGTGTGTGTGTTTGTGTCTCGTCTCTGTGTGTGTGTTTGTGTCTCGTCTCTGTGTGTGTGTTTGTGTCTCGTCTCTGTGTGTGTGTTTGTGTCTCGTCTCTGTGTGTGTGTTTGTGTCTCGTCTGTGTGTGTGTGTTTGTGTCTCGTCTCTGTGTGTGTGTTTGTGTCTCGTCTCTGTGTGTGTGTTTGTGTCTCGTCTCTGTGTGTGTGTTTGTGTCTCGTCTCTGTGTGTGTGTTTGTGTCTCGTCTCTGTGTGTGTGTTTGTGTCTCGTCTCTGTGTGTGTTTGTGTCTCGTCTCTGTGTGTGTGTTTGTGTCTCGTCTCTGTGTGTGTGTTTGTGTCTCGTCTCTGTGTGTGTGTGTTTGTGTCTCGTCTCTGTGTGTGTGTTTGTGTCTCGTCTCTGTGTGTGTGTGTTTGTGTCTCGTCTCTGTGTGTGTGTTTGTGTCTCGTCTCTGTGTGTGTGTTTGTGTCTCGTCTCTGTGTGTGTTTGTGTCTCATCTCTGTGTGTGTGTTTGTGTCTCGTCTCTGTGTGTGTGTTTGTGTCTCGTCTCTGTGTGTGTGTTTGTGTCTCGTCTCTGTGTGTGTGTTTGTGTCTCGTCTCTGTGTGTGTGTTTGTGTCTCGTCTCTGTGTGTGTGTTTGTGTCTCGTCTGTGTGTGTGTGTTTGTGTCTCGTCTCTGTGTGTGTGTTTGTGTCTCGTCTCTGTGTGTGTGTTTGTGTCTCGTCTCTGTGTGTGTGTTTGTGTCTCGTCTCTGTGTGTGTGTTTGTGTCTCGTCTCTGTGTGTGTGTTTGTGTCTCGTCTCTGTGTGTGTGTTTGTGTCTCGTCTCTGTGTGTGTGTTTGTGTCTCGTCTCTGTGTGTGTTTGTGTCTCATCTCTGTGTGTGTGTTTGTGTCTCGTCTCTGTGTGTGTGTTTGTGTCTCGTCTCTGTGTGTGTGTTTGTGTCTCGTCTCTGTGTGTGTGTTTGTGTCTCGTCTCTGTGTGTGTGTTTGTGTCTCGTCTCTGTGTGTGTGTTTGTGTCTCGTCTCTGTGTGTGTGTTTGTGTCTCGTCTCTGTGTGTGTTTGTGTCTCGTCTCTGTGTGTGTGTTTGTGTCTCGTCTGTGTGTGTGTGTTTGTGTCTCGTCTCTGTGTGTGTGTGTTTGTGTCTCGTCTCTGTGTGTGTTTGTGTCTCATCTCTGTGTGTGTGTTTGTGTCTCGTCTCTGTGTGTGTGTTTGTGTCTCGTCTCTGTGTGTGTGTTTGTGTCTCGTCTCTGTGTGTGTGTTTGTGTCTCGTCTGTGTGTGTGTGTTTGTGTCTCGTCTCTGTGTGTGTGTTTGTGTCTCGTCTCTGTGTGTGTGTTTGTGTCTCGTCTCTGTGTGTGTGTTTGTGTCTCGTCTCTGTGTGTGTGTTTGTGTCTCGTCTCTGTGTGTGTGTTTGTGTCTCGTCTCTGTGTGTGTGTTTGTGTCTCGTCTCTGTGTGTGTGTTTGTGTCTCGTCTCTGTGTGTGTGTTTGTGTCTCGTCTCTGTGTGTGTTTGTGTCTCGTCTCTGTGTGTGTGTTTGTGTCTCGTCTCTGTGTGTGTGTTTGTGTCTCGTCTGTGTGTGTGTGTTTGTGTCTCGTCTCTGTGTGTGTGTTTGTGTCTCGTCTCTGTGTGTGTGTTTGTGTCTCGTCTCTGTGTGTGTTTGTGTCTCATCTCTGTGTGTGTGTTTGTGTCTCGTCTCTGTGTGTGTGTTTGTGTCTCGTCTCTGTGTGTGTGTTTGTGTCTCGTCTCTGTGTGTGTGTTTGTGTCTCGTCTGTGTGTGTGTGTTTGTGTCTCGTCTCTGTGTGTGTGTTTGTGTCTCGTCTCTGTGTGTGTGTTTGTGTCTCGTCTCTGTGTGTGTTTGTGTCTCGTCTCTGTGTGTGTGTTTGTGTCTCGTCTCTGTGTGTGTGTTTGTGTCTCGTCTGTGTGTGTGTGTTTGTGTCTCGTCTCTGTGTGTGTGTTTGTGTCTCGTCTCTGTGTGTGTGTTTGTGTCTCGTCTCTGTGTGTGTGTTTGTGTCTCGTCTGTGTGTGTGTGTTTGTGTCTCGTCTCTGTGTGTGTGTTTGTGTCTCGTCTCTGTGTGTGTTTGTGTCTCATCTCTGTGTGTGTGTTTGTGTCTCGTCTCTGTGTGTGTGTTTGTGTCTCGTCTGTGTGTGTGTGTTTGTGTCTCGTCTCTGTGTGTGTGTGTTTGTGTCTCGTCTCTGTGTGTGTGCTGTGCAGACGAGCGGCTGACGGCGGAGCAGATGGACGAGCAGAGAGTGCAGAACATAGTGTATCAGTACCTGTGCAGGCTGGAGGAGGCCAAGAGGTGAGGCTGACGAGGACGTCTACAGTCTGGTGCGACTGTTGCTGGATCGATGATGTCATTGTTTCACTCTCTCAGGTGGATGGAGGCGTGTCTGGGGGAGGAGCTTCCAGCTCCCACTGAACTGGAGGAAGCGTTGAGAAACGGAGTCTTCCTGGCAAAACTGGGCCACCACTTTGCCCCGCAGGTGGTCCCTCTGAAGAAGATCTACGACCTGGACCAGCACCGCTACCAGGTGAGTGACTGT
The DNA here is from genome assembly GCF_982586985.1 of Callionymus lyra. Classification (NCBI taxonomy): domain Eukaryota; kingdom Metazoa; phylum Chordata; class Actinopteri; order Syngnathiformes; family Callionymidae; genus Callionymus; species Callionymus lyra. The sequence goes on from NW_028258684.1 coordinate 31,746, forward strand.
TCATGATGCTGACAAGGTCACGGGTCAGTAACATTTTGTCTCCCCCCTCAGGCAGCAGGTCTTCACTTCCGTCACACAGACAACATCAACCACTGGAGAGAAGCTGTGACGTCGCTGGGTCTGCCCACGGTCAGTCCAGCTCAACCAGGGTCACCTGACCCACCAAGACCACCAACCTGTTTGTTCTCAGATCTTTCAGCCGGAAACCACAGACGTTTACGACAAGAAGAACATGCCGAGAGCTGTCTACTGCCTCCATGCACTCAGGTGTCTGCCTGTGTGTGTGTCTGCCTGCCTGTGTGTGTCTGTGTGTCTGTCTGTCTGCCTGTGTGTGTCTGTGTGTCTGTCTGTCTGCCTGTGTGTGTGTCTGTCTGCCTGTGTGTGTGTGTGTCTGCCTGTGTGTGTGTGTGTGTCCGCCTGTGTGTGTCTGTCTGCCTGTGTGTGTGTGTCTGCCTGTGTGTGTGTGTCTGCCTGTGTCTGTCTGCCTGCCTGTGTGTGTGTGTGTCTGCCTGTGTGTGTGTGTGTCTGCCTGTGTGTGTGTGTGTCTGCCTGTGTGTGTGTGTCTGTCTGCCTATGTGTGTGTGTGTCTGCCTGTGTGTGTGTGTGTGTGTCTGCCTGTGTGTGTGTCTGTCTGCCTATGTGTGTGTGTGTGTCTGCCTGTGTGTGTGTGTGTGTGTCTGCCTGTGTGTGTGTGTGTCTGTCTGCCTGTGTGTGTGTGTCTGCCTGTGTGTGTGTCTGTCTGCCTGTGTGTGTGTCTGTCTGCCTGTGTGTGTGTGTCTGCATGCCTGTGTGTGTGTGTCTGCCTGTGTGTGTGTGTCTGCATGCCTGTGTGTGTCTGTCTGCCTATGTGTGTGTGTGTCTGCCTGTGTGTGTGTCTGTCTGCCTGTGTGTGTGTCTGTCTGCCTGTGTGTGTGTCTGTCTGCCTATGTGTGTGTGTGTCTGCCTGTGTGTGTGTGTGTCTGCATGCCTGTGTGTGTGTGTCTGTCTGCCTGTGTGTGTGTGTGTGTCTGCCTGTGTGTGTGTGTCTGCATGCCTGTGTGTGTCTGTCTGCCTATGTGTGTGTGTGTCTGTCTGCCTGTGTGTGTGTCTGTCTGCCTGTGTGTGTGTGTCTGCCTGTGTCTGTCTGCCTGCCTGTGTGTGTGTCTGCCTGTGTGTGTGTCTGTCTGCCTGTGTGTGTGTCTGTCTGCCTGTGTGTGTGTGTCTGTCTGCCTATGTGTGTGTGTGTGTCTGCCTGTGTGTGTGTGTGTGTCTGCCTGTGTGTGTGTGTGTGTGTCTGCCTGTGTGTGTGTCTGTCTGCCTGTGTGTGTGTCTGTCTGCCTGTGTGTGTGTCTGTCTGCCTATGTGTGTGTGTGTGTCTGCCTGTGTGTGTGTGTGTGTGTCTGCCTGTGTGTGTCTGTCTGCCTGTGTGTGTGTGTCTGCCTGTGTGTGTGTCTGTCTGCCTGTGTGTGTGTCTGTCTGCCTGTGTGTGTGTCTGTCTGCCTATGTGTGTGTGTGTCTGCCTGTGTGTGTGTGTCTGCATGCCTGTGTGTGTGTGTCTGCCTGTGTGTGTGTGTCTGCATGCCTGTGTGTGTCTGTCTGCCTGTGTGTGTGTCTGTCTGCCTATGTGTGTGTGTGTCTGCCTGTGTGTGTGTCTGTCTGCCTGTGTGTGTGTCTGTCTGCCTGTGTGTGTGTCTGTCTGCCTATGTGTGTGTGTGTCTGCCTGTGTGTGTGTGTGTCTGCATGCCTGTGTGTGTGTGTCTGTCTGCCTGTGTGTGTGTCTGTCTGCCTGTGTGTGTGTGTCTGCATGCCTGTGTGTGTCTGCATGCCTGTGTGTGTCTGTCTGCCTATGTGTGTGTGTGTCTGCCTGTGTGTGTCTGTCTGCCTGTGTGTGTGTCTGTCTGCCTATGTGTGTGTGTGTCTGCCTGTGTGTGTGTGTCTGCATGCCTGTGTGTGTGTGTCTGTCTGCCTGTGTGTGTGTGTGTCTGTCTGCCTATGTGTGTGTGTGTCTGCCTGTGTGTGTGTGTGTGTGTCTGCCTGTGTGTGTGTCTGTCTGCCTATGTGTGTGTGTGTGTCTGCCTGTGTGTGTGTGTGTGTGTGTCTGCCTGTGTGTGTGTGTGTCTGTCTGCCTGTGTGTGTGTGTCTGCCTGTGTGTGTGTCTGTCTGCCTGTGTGTGTGTCTGTCTGCCTGTGTGTGTGTGTCTGCATGCCTGTGTGTGTGTGTCTGCCTGTGTGTGTGTGTCTGCATGCCTGTGTGTGTCTGTCTGCCTATGTGTGTGTGTGTCTGCCTGTGTGTGTGTCTGTCTGCCTGTGTGTGTGTCTGTCTGCCTGTGTGTGTGTCTGTCTGCCTATGTGTGTGTGTGTCTGCCTGTGTGTGTGTGTGTCTGCATGCCTGTGTGTGTGTGTCTGTCTGCCTGTGTGTGTGTGTGTGTCTGCCTGTGTGTGTGTGTCTGCATGCCTGTGTGTGTCTGTCTGCCTATGTGTGTGTGTGTCTGTCTGCCTGTGTGTGTGTCTGTCTGCCTGTGTGTGTGTGTCTGCCTGTGTCTGTCTGCCTGCCTGTGTGTGTGTGTGTCTGCCTGTGTGTGTGTCTGTCTGCCTGTGTGTGTGTCTGTCTGCCTGTGTGTGTGTGTCTGTCTGCCTATGTGTGTGTGTGTGTCTGCCTGTGTGTGTGTGTGTGTCTGCCTGTGTGTGTGTGTGTGTGTCTGCCTGTGTGTGTGTCTGTCTGCCTGTGTGTGTGTCTGTCTGCCTGTGTGTGTGTCTGTCTGCCTATGTGTGTGTGTGTGTCTGCCTGTGTGTGTGTGTGTGTGTCTGCCTGTGTGTGTCTGTCTGCCTGTGTGTGTGTGTCTGCCTGTGTGTGTGTCTGTCTGCCTGTGTGTGTGTCTGTCTGCCTGTGTGTGTGTCTGTCTGCCTATGTGTGTGTGTGTCTGCCTGTGTGTGTGTGTCTGCATGCCTGTGTGTGTGTGTCTGCCTGTGTGTGTGTGTCTGCATGCCTGTGTGTGTCTGTCTGCCTGTGTGTGTGTCTGTCTGCCTATGTGTGTGTGTGTCTGCCTGTGTGTGTGTCTGTCTGCCTGTGTGTGTGTCTGTCTGCCTGTGTGTGTGTCTGTCTGCCTATGTGTGTGTGTGTCTGCCTGTGTGTGTGTGTGTCTGCATGCCTGTGTGTGTGTGTCTGTCTGCCTGTGTGTGTGTCTGTCTGCCTGTGTGTGTGTGTCTGCATGCCTGTGTGTGTCTGCATGCCTGTGTGTGTCTGTCTGCCTATGTGTGTGTGTGTCTGCCTGTGTGTGTCTGTCTGCCTGTGTGTGTGTCTGTCTGCCTGTGTGTGTGTCTGTCTGCCTATGTGTGTGTGTGTCTGCCTGTGTGTGTGTGTCTGCATGCCTGTGTGTGTGTGTCTGTCTGCCTGTGTGTGTGTGTGTCTGTCTGCCTATGTGTGTGTGTGTCTGCCTGTGTGTGTGTCTGTCTGCCTGTGTGTGTGTCTGTCTGCCTGTGTGTGTGTCTGTCTGCCTATGTGTGTGTGTGTCTGCCTGTGTGTGTGTGTGTCTGCATGCCTGTGTGTGTGTGTCTGTCTGCCTGTGTGTGTGTCTGTCTGCCTATGTGTGTGTGTGTCTGCCTGTGTGTGTGTCTGCATGCCTGTGTGTGTCTGTCTGCCTGTGTGTGTGTCTGTCTGCCTATGTGTGTGTGTGTCTGCCTGTGTGTGTGTGTGTCTGCCTGTGTGTGTGTCTGTCTGCCTGTGTGTGTGTCTGTCTGCCTGTGTGTGTGTGTGTCTGTCTGCCTATGTGTGTGTCTGTCTGCCTATGTGTGTGTGTGTCTGCATGCCTGTGTGTGTGTGTCTGTCTGCCTGTGTGTGTGTCTGTCTGCCTATGTGTGTGTGTGTCTGCCTGTGTGTGTGTGTCTGCCTGTGTGTGTGTCTGTCTGCCTATGTGTGTGTCTGTCTGCCTATGTGTGTGTGTGTCTGCCTGTGTGTGTGTGTCTGCCTATGTGTGTGTGTGTCTGCCTGTGTGTGTGTGTCTGCCTATGTGTGTGTGTGTCTGCCTATGTGTGTGTGTGTCTGCCTGTGTGTGTGTGTCTGCCTATGTGTGTGTGTGTCTGCCTGTGTGTGTGTGTCTGCATGCATGTCTGTTACGAGCTTTCTTAGAGCTTGTTTTCCACGATTATGGGGAAAAAAGTCTTAATTGTGATGATTTTTCTCAATATTTCAATTAAATATGTGATTATTTTTAATGTCCTCTTTTCATGCGTTTCTCTTCTAATACAATATATAATTGATTTTACAGTGATGTTGATTTGTTTATTGTTAAGCTAAAGTGATGAAGCCAATGTTAAGGTGAAGGCAAAGTACAGATCAATATAAATGGAGACGTTTTATTCAGTTGCCTTAATTACAGTTGTAAACAAACGTAAAATAAAACTTGAAGCATTTTAAACATTCACTGAAAATGCTCATCAGCCCTCGTCTGTACTTACTGAGAACACTGAAGTTTTATATTTCCTACTGTGTGTTCAGCTTGTACCTGTACCGTCTCGGCGTTGCTCCTCCGATGGATGACCTGTGTGGGAAAGTAAAGTTCACAGGTGAGAGGTCGTCTCTGTGTCGTACACTTGCGTGGACATGTAGCCAGTGACTCATCGTTGAGTTGATGGTTTTCTCCATTATAGTCTTAGTTCAAGTGTCTTGAGATACCTTTGTAATGACACTTGAAATACAATTGAATTAAAATGTACACACACATGTACACTCACATGTACACATGTACACACACACACGTACACATGTACACACACATGTACACATGTACACACACATGTACACATGTACACATGTACACTCACACGTACACATGTACACTCACACGTACACATGTACACTCACACGTACACATGTACACTCACACGTACACATGTACACACACATGTACACATGTACACACACATGTACACATGTACACACACATGTACACATGTACACACACATGTACACATGTACACTCACACGTACACATGTACACTCACACGTACACATGTACACACACATGTACACATGTACACACACATGTACACATGTACACACACATGTACACATGTACACTCACACGTACACATGTACACACACACGTACACATGTACACACACATGTACACATGTACACACACATGTACACATGTACACTCACACGTACACATGTACACACACATGTACACATGTACACTCACACATACACATGTACACTCACACGTACACATGTACACTCACACGTACACATGTACACACACATGTACACATGTACACTCACACGTACACACACACGTACACATGTACACTCACACGTACACATGTACACTCACACGTACACATGTACACTCACACGTACACACACACGTACACATGTACACTCACATGTACACATGTACACTCACACGTACACATGTACACTCACATGTACACATGTACACTCACACGTACACACACACGTACACATGTACACTCACACGTACACATGTTCACTCACACGTACACACACACGTACACATGTACACTCACATGTACACATGTACACACACACACGTACACATGTACACACACACACGTACACATGTACAATCACACGTACACATGTACACACACACGTACACATGTACACACACACGTACACATGTACACACACACGTACACATGTACACACACACGTACACATGTACACATGTACACTCACACATACACATGTACACTCACACGTACACATGTACACACACACATGTACACTCACACGTACACATGTACACACACACGTACACATGTACACACACATGTACACATGTACACTCACACGTACACATGTACACACACACATGTACACATGTACACACACACATGTACACATGTACACTCACACGTACACATGTACACTCACACGTACACATGTACACACACACGTACACATGTACACATGTACACACACACATGTACACATGTACACTCACACGTACACATGTACACTCTCACGTACACATGTACACTCACACGTACACATGTACACACACACATGTACACATGTACACACACACATGTACACATGTACACTCACACGTACACATGTACACACACACCTGTACACATGTACACACACACATGTACACTCACACGTACACATGTACACTCACACGTACACATGTACACACACACCTGTACACATGTACACACACACATGTACACATGTACACTCACACGTACACATGTACACACACATGTACACATGTACACTCACACGTACACATGTACACACACACATGTACACATGTACACTCACACGTACACATGTACACTCACACGTACACATGTACACACACACGTACACATGTACACACACATGTACACACACACATGTACACATGTACACTCACACGTACACATGTACACTCACACGTACACATGTACACTCACACGTACACATGTACACACACACATGTACACATGTACACTCACACGTACACATGTACACACACACATGTACACATGTACACTCACACGTACACATGTACACTCACACGTACACATGTACACACACACCTGTACACATGTACACACACACATGTACACATGTACACTCACACGTACACATGTACACACACGTACACATGTACACTCACACGTACACATGTACACACACACATGTACACTCACACGTACACATGTACACACACATGTACACATGTACACTCACACGTACACATGTACACACACACATGTACACATGTACACTCACACGTACACATGTACACACACACGTACACATGTACACTCACACGTACACATGTACACTCACACGTACACATGTACACTCACACGTACACATGTACACATGTACACTCACACGTACACATGTACACATGTACACACACACATGTACACATGTACACTCACACGTACACATGTACACACACACCTGTACACATGTACACTCACACGTACACATGTACACACACACGTACACATGTACACTCACACGTACACATGTACACACACACCTGTACACATGTACACTCACACGTACACATGTACACTCACACGTACACATGTACACTCACACGTACACATGTACACACACATGTACACATGTACACTCACACGTACACATGTACACTCACACGTACACATGTACACACACACCTGTACACATGTACACACACACATGTACACATGTACACTCACACGTACACATGTACACTTTCCACCCTGACTATCCAGAGGAGGAGATCAACAACATGAAGTTGGAGTTGGACAAGTATGGAATCCAGATTCCAGCGTTCAACAAGATTGGAGGAATCCTGGCCAACGAGCTGTCGGTGGACGAGGCTGCAGGTAGACACGGCGCCCTCTACTGGAGACTCTAAGTTAAGCTCGTCTCTCCTCATGCTCAGTCCACGCCGCCGTCATCGCCATCAACGAGGCACTGGAGCGAGGTCAGGTCGCACACACCGCCAAGGCTCTGAGAAACCCCAATGCTCTACTGGGCGACCTGCAGGAGGCGCTGATGAGCGTGTACCAGGAGATGCTGCTGCAGGCCAGGAGGAGGAAGCTGGAGTCTGCTGGATGGGTGAGTCTCCAACACTGACCTTGAGAACTGTCGTCACATGTTGGTAACAAGTATATGTTGCTCACTCCACGTTCTGGGATTAGAGGTTTTTGCTTGTTCTATCAAGATCTTGTTTCAACCACACTACCAAAAACATACTTGGGTTCATAAGGGTCTTCTTAAGGAAGACCAGAAAGGAGAGCAGGCTTTTCTGCCTGAACCCTTGATCATTCAAGTCTGGACTGTCTTGCAGAGATACTGTGGAATCATGTTCTCTAAAATCAAACCAGTCACCACTGAACCTTGATGTTTCCGTTCTCTTCAACTCTTCTGTTCTTCATTACTTCTCTGGGCAGGAGTGGACTTCTCTGCTCGACCCGAGCCTCTCATTTGCTTCCTGTTTATTTAGAGCAACATTTAAAAGACTGCATTGATGGTCTTTCTTTGGTTCAGTTCATGGATGTTTGTATGTGCATTTACAAGAGTTTTACTCAGTCTATGCCTCGATCTCAGCGTCCCAGTGATCATCACCTAAATCTTGGTGTTGAAATGAAAACCTTGAGACAAATGCCTGTCGTTTCCATGGCTGAGGAAAAAGTTAAGAAAAAAAAGGACCCAAATGGTCATGAACAGAGTTTCTGGTCCGTCATCAAACGTTGAGCCTCTGACAGCAGACTCCAGACGAACACACTTGGATTTGATTAAAAACCTCGTCGACAGAGACGTAACAAATACACCTGACATTAATGAGCTGAGCCAGACCTGGACTGATGTTCTGGTTCTGTCAGGGTGGAGGGTCGGAGGAGAAGGACGTCTACGAGGAGAACCTGACTCAGAGGGAGATCCAGAGCAACATCAGCCTGGTCAACGGTGAGTCGTCCACCTGCAGGTCAGTGCTGATGTTGACGGGCTGTCATGTGACCAGTGAGGGCAGCCGTGGAACAGGTGGATGAAGCTCTGGACTGTGACGACGAGCTCTCGCTGCTCGTGGCTCTGCAGCTGCCATGTCTGAAGATCAGAGGCCTGCATAGCGACCATGGACCCTGGTACCTGGACCAGCTGTCAGCCGCTCGCCAACTGAAGGCTCTGGTACGCGCACGCACGCACACACACACACAGACAATGTCATGGACTGACCTCTGACCTCAGGAGCGTGGATCTGTTGATCCACTGGAGCTGGACGAGCTGCAGCATTCAGTGACTTCTGCCAACCAGGAGGCCCAGAGCGCCCACACCAGTGAGTCTGTTGACCTTTGACCCTGAGCACACCTCTACGAGCAGTCACGTTCACGTGTGTTCCAGTGTTGGTGGCGCTGGAGTGTGTGAACGGGGCTCTGCACGGCACAGACGTCAGACGCACGCTCAGCTGCCTGATGACCTCTGACCTCAAGCTGCCGCCCGTGTTTCCATTCGCCGCCGCTCTCTACCACCGCGAGCTGCAGCTGCTGCAGAGACGCTCGCCGCAGGTATGTGACCCGACCCGACCCGACGACTCCTGCTCACTCTTCTGTCCACCAGGAGGCGCTGCAGCAGGAGGAGCTCTTTGTTGCCGTGGAGATGTTGTCTGCTGTCGCTCTCGTCAATCAAGCCCTAGAGACGCGAAACCTTCACCAGTTGAGCTCCGCCCTGACCAGTCCTTCTGCTGCCCTGTCGGACGTGGACCCGTCGCTGGTTGACAAGTAAGCAACACATGTAGAAGCGTCAGTGTTCCTTGAATGATAGTTTAGGACGAACGTGAACTTAGTTTATTTTGTCTGATGAACGCTTCTGTGAACTCGTTCATTCTTGTGTATGTGAACGTCTCACTGATATCGTCCAGTAGGCGACATAATTGTACACTTGCAGACAGAAACACATAATTGTACACTTTCAGACAGAAACACATAATTGTACACTTTCAGACAGAAACACATAATTGTACACTTGCAGACAGAAACACATAATTGTACACTTGCAGACAGAAACACATAATTGTACACTTGCAGACAGAAACACATAATTGTACACTTGCAGACAGAAACACATAATTGTACACTTTCAGACAGAAACACATAATTGTACACTTTCAGACAGAAACACATAATTGTACACTTTCAGACAGAAACACATAATTGTACACTTGCAGACAGAAACACATAATTGTACACTTTCAGACAGAAACACATAATTGTACACTTTCAGACAGAAACACATAATTGTACACTTGCAGACAGAAACACATAATTGTACACTTTCAGACAGAAACACATAATTGTACACTTGCAGACAGAAACACATAATTGTACACTTGCAGACAGAAACACATAATTGTACACTTGCAGACAGAAACACATAATTGTACACTTGCAGACAGAAACACATAATTGTACACTTTCAGACAGAAACACATAATTGTACACTTGCAGACAGAAACACATAATTGTACACTTGCAGACAGAAACACATAATTGTACACTTTCAGACAGAAACACATAATTGTACACTTTCAGACAGAAACACATAATTGTACACTTGCAGACAGAAACACATAATTGTACACTTGCAGACAGAAACACATAATTGTACACTTGCAGACAGAAACACTGTACACCGTGTTAATGCGGGAACAACATCAGTTACAACATCAGTTACAACATCAGTTACAGCATCAGTTACAACATCAGTTACAACATCAGTTACAACATCAGTTACAACATCAGTTACAACAACAGTTACAACATCAGTTACAACATCAGTTACAACATCAGTTACAGCATCAGTTACAACAACAGTTACAACAACAGTTACAACAACAGTTACAACATCAGTTACAACATCAGTTACAGCATCAGTTACAGCATCAGTTACAACAACAGTTACAACAACAGTTACAACATCAGTTACAACATCAGTTACAACAACAGTTACAACATCAGTTACAGCATCAGTTACAGCATCAGTTACAGCATCAGTTACAGCATCAGTTACAGCATCAGTTACAACAACAGTTACAACATCAGTTACAGCATCAGTTACAGCATCAGTTACAACAACAGTTACAACAACAGTTACAACAACAGTGAAGCTACAGCAGCAGGATGTCGACACAGTACTAGAGATTCTTCTATAATCGGGTAAACTAGTTTCATGAAGAGGTCGATGAGAAAAATGACATGTGCACGTCAGGACCATGAACGCATCACATCGTTAGGTTCAACGTTTTACATAACGACACATAAAATATCTTTGTTGTTTTTACAATGTTGACAATAAATGTAAAATATTTTTTGTATGATGAAATCTGGTGAATATTTTCAATGTTAAAATGGATATAATAATAATGACTGACTTTGGCAATCATTTTGAAAATAAGAGCTCGTAGAAACACATAAATAAGGAACTATGAACTAGTTCATTCTTGGAGCCATGAACTCATTTCTCTTATTGGTTCTTTCCATGAACTGAATGAGAAGGTTGTCCAGTAGCACTGAATCAACCTGACATCAACACAACTGATGCTCTCGACCCCTTTAATACGACACAACATTCCACTGAGTAGACTTGAAAAGACACACCTGTGAAGTTATGTTTCTCCAAAATAGTCTGACTTAAGACTTAATGACTGACGGTCATTGTTGTGCTGAAAGATGAAGCTTTCACTTATTTCACACTTTTTTTTGTGTATGTTAATGTGTGACTCTATTGTATCATCAGTGTGTGTCGTTGTGATGTGTGACTCTATTGTATCATCAGTGTGTGTTGTTGTGATGTGTGACTCTATTGTATCATCAGTGTGTGTCGTTGTGATGTGTGACTCTATTGTATCATCAGTGTGTGTTGTTGTGATGTGTGACTCTATTGTATCATCAGTGTGTGTTGTTGTGATGTGTGACTCTATTGTATCATCAGTGTGTGTCGTTGTGATGTGTGACTCTATTGTATCATCAGTGTGTGTTGTTGTGATGTGTGACTCTATTGTATCATCAGTGTGTGTCGTTGTGATGTGTGACTCTATTGTATCATCAGTGTGTGTTGTTGTGATGTGTGACTCTATTGTATCATCAGTGTGTGTTGTTGTGATGTGTGACTCTATTGTATCATCAGTGTGTGTCGTTGTGATGTGTGACTCTATTGTATCATCAGTGTGTGTTGTTGTGATGTGTGACTCTATTGTATCATCAGTGTGTGTCGTTGTGATGTGTGACTCTATTGTATCATCAGTGTGTGTTGTTGTGATGTGTGACTCTATTGTATCATCAGTGTGTGTTGTTGTGATGTGTGATTCTATTGTATCATCAGTGTGTGTATTTTGTTGTGATGTGTGACTCTATTGTATCATCAGTGTGTGTGTGTTGTTGTGATGTGTGACTCTATTGTATCATCAGTGTGTGTATTTTGTTGTGATGTGTGACTCTATTGTATCATCAATGTGTGTGTGTTGTTGTGATGTGTGACTCTATTGTATCATCAATGTGTGTGTGTTGTTTTGATGTGTGACTCTATTGTATCATCAGTGTGTGTGTGTTGTGATGTGTGACTCTATTGTATCATCAGTGTGTGTGTTGTTGTGATGTGTGACTCTATTGTATCATCAGTGTGTGTGTGTGTGTTGTTGTGATGTGTGACTCTATTGTATCATCAGTGTGTGTGTGTGTGTTGTTGTGATGTGTGACTCTATTGTATCATCAGTGTGTGTGTGTTGTTTTGATGTGTGACTCTATTGTATCATCAGTGTGTGTCTGTTGTTGTGATGTGTGACTCTATTGTATCATCAGTGTGTGTGTGTGTTTGTTGTGATGTGTGACTCTATTGTATCATCAGCGTGTGTGTGTTTGTTGTGATGTGTGACTCTATTGTATCATCAGCGTGTGTGTGTTGTTGTGATGTGTGACTCTATTGTATCATCAGCGTGTGTGTGTTGTTGTGATGTGTGACTCTATTGTATCATCAGTGTGTGTGTGTTGTGATGTGTGACTCTATTGTATCATCAGTGTGTGTTGTTGTGATGTGTGACTCTATTGTATCATCAGTGTGTGTTGTTGTGATGTGTGACTCTATTGTGTCATCAGTGTGTGTGTGTGTTGTGATGTGTGACTCTATTGTATCATCAGCGTGTGTTTGTACAAAACTCTTTTCATTGAAATATTGACATTAGAAAATGATCTTAAGCTCCGCCCACTGAAAACCCTTCAGGAGATTAAATCTTGTTGACCATAACCACACTCTCTCTGCTGTGATTGGTCAAGCATGGAGGTTTGTCACTGCGTGTCATCGATTGTCTCCACCTCGTATAAACAAAGCGGGGGGGGGGGGGTTACAGCTGAAGGAGTGAACCCATTAATGCATCATAATGGACTCTCGTAACCTCTCGTTCGCCCAGATCTCAGAGCAGCTTTGTAAAGTAATAAGTGTAAAACGTGGTCATAATGAGGAACTTAATGCATCATGGAGAGCAAGACTGAAGGTAGTGTGCTTGTACTTCCTCCGTGTGCCTGTAGGTGGAAACAAAGAATCCTACACACACAAGCTAACTTGGACTGTGTTCAGGTACCTGGAGCGTCTCTCGGAGGTCAAGTCTGGAGCAGATCTTCTGACCTGGAACCAGCTGCAGGAGGAGATCCACTCGGTGAACACGTCTGTTCTGGAAGAGCATGAGCGTACGTCTCTCAGCGTCATGTGACCTCGTCCGTCTCAGTCACCTGACCTGCTGTCAGGTGTCCTGATGGTGCTGCTGTATGACTGAACCACTGCTGTGACCCCTCAGAGATCCTGGCTGTGAGCCGCATCAACGACTCCCTGGTACAAGGGGACGCACGCAAGCTGCTGTCAGCACTGATGCTGCCCTCTGGTGGTCTGGAGGATGTGCTCCCTGCCAATGCTAGCAGGTACCACAGCCTACTGACCCAAGCCCGGCAGCACAAAGTCCAGGTGAGCTACGAGGTGTGACCTTCTAGCTGGTGAACAGCTGTGAGATGTAACCTTGAGCTCAGTAAAGCTGCTGCTTGCTGCCTTCACACGTTAAATAAAGAGTTTGACTCATCGTCGATGTTTCTTCAGCTGAGCAGAAATCCTGCAGCAGAACTCTGGTGGAGCGACATCCAGGAGGAAGTAAAGAGAGCCAACCTGCAGAGCCAGAGGGCACTGAAGAGTAAGAACACACTCGCACTTGTATAGGAATATATTTAATTATAGATTGTCATCTAAAAATGACATCAAGGTAAATAATATCACAACTTTAATAACAACTGGGTGTGTATGTGTTCAGATGGAACGTCTGGCCAGACTAGTGCAGCCTTATCTTCCACAGACTAACCTAACCTAACTAACCCAAACCTTCCAAACTCATGTTGTTCTGATGAAAGCAAGGTTCAACTTTTTGGACAAAAATGAGTATTTGGCTCAAAAGCATGGAGATGGCAGGTAAGGCTTCAGGCTGTTTTTCTTCAGCTGAACTGGAGTCTAGGTCAGGATGGAGGGATGAACATTCCAAATACCAGTCAGTGTTGGCACTAAACCTTTGAAGGATGAAGGCCAGAAGGCCAGAGAGACAATGTCCCGGAGAACTCGTCTAAATCCACAAAATTATTGCTTTCGTGGAATCTGAGGCTTTGGAGTGGCCTGGTCTAGCCCTGACTCTCATGGAACATCTGGAAGGATCTGAAGAGGGTTAGGGTTAGAAGACGAATATTGAACCATCATAAGAGAGTCATTTTATTACATCACAAATCATTTGAACAGGGTTATGTAGTCTTTTATATATTATAAGATTGATATTATATCAGTGGCGCACGTTTGAATGAATCCACGTCTCAAGAACTACTTTTAGGTTCTTCATGCACAGGATCTGAGCGTGAAACGTTCTAGTCGATAAGACGTTTATCATCAAATGAACATCATTACATCAAAATATCACTACAGTCTGTGTGGTTTCTATGGCCACGACACACACTCTGCATCGCTCCCCACACACGCTTCAGCATCAAACACGCACACACACGCTTCAGCGTCAAACACACACTTCAGCGTCAAACACACACACACACTTCAGCGTCAAACACACACACACACTTCAGCGTCAAACACACACGCACGTTTCAGCGTCAAACACACACACACACACACACACACACACACTTCAGCATCAAACACACACGCTTCAGCGTCAAACACACACTTCAGCGTCAAACACACACACACACTTCAGCGTCAAACACACACACTTCAGCGTCAAACACACACGCTTCAGCGTCAAACACACACGCACGTTTCAGCGTCAAACACACACACACACACACACACACACTGAAGCGACACACACACACAAGCACCACTATTTCTCTCATAAAGCACAACATTATTTAGAAATAAATGCATTTACTTGCGTAGTTCATGGAGGAAATAAATAAATCCTTAGAATTGTGAAGCTCGTGAAAACTTTCTTAACAACGTCCAGCTTTTCTTGAAAGTAAATCCTCGACCAGATCGACCATTGTGTTGAAAAACAAACTGTTGAATGAACTAAACTCATGGTTTCAGCTCCATGTGACTCGGTGTCGTCCAATCAGACGACATGAACGTGTCACGTGTTCGTGGAAGCGTGACAAGAGTCGCTTCCAAAGCGCTGACGTTGTGTCGCTAACTCGAATCTGATTGGTTCACACAATCCTTGATTTCAATGGACACGAGCCAGCTCTGAAGCGACTGAAGGCCTCGGGTCACGCATGACCAGCTGCTCAAATATGATTGGATGAAAGCTCTCGCATGAATGTACCATCCTGGAAGCAGCAATAGGAACGAAATGAAGAGAAAAGACTATGAGGAATAATTTAATACATATTTATGAAAAATAAACAAAAAAAAAAGTTTTTTATTTGTTTAAATTAAATAAATCCAGTTATTTTCTGATTATGTTTCAGCAGAGAAGGCCACTGGTATATATAACATCTCACTCTTCATGACCTCCTCAGTGTGTCTGGCCGTGGCAGCAGTGAACCAGGCGGTGAAGGAGAACCGGGTGAACCAGACGTTGCGGGTTCTGTCTCTGCCAGAGGTGGCGCTGCAGGGGGTCCTGCCACAGTGCGCAGCCCAGTACCAGCAGGAGCTCGGTGTCCTGGTCCACCTCAGGGCTCAGAGAGGTGAGCACCTGCAGATGCACCGTGACCTCTGACCTCCAACAATGTCCTCTTCAGGACACAACAAGAGCCCGTGGGTCCGGGTCCAGCTGGACGACGGCTCCTCCTACTTCTTCCACCTGCACAGGCTGGAGGGCACCTGGGACGAACCTGCTGACTTCACCAACAACAGCTCGTTTCTCGACCAGCAGCAGATCCAGGTGAGTCATGTGACCCCGACATGTGGTAGAGTCTGGCGCTGCCTGATGATGTCATGCTCTTCTCGCAGGACGTGGTTAGCATCGTCTCGTCCTCGTACCAGCGCAGTGGCCAGTGGAAGGGCAGCGCGGCCCTCGTCACTCGTCTGCAGGCGGCTTGTCGCGGCTTCCTGGTCAGACACGGACTGGACGCTCGCCGCCGATATCTGCACAACCAGACGGACGCCGTGGTGGTCATCCAGGTGGGAACGCAAAGACATGACATGTATTGGGACCACATATGATTCTGTGATGACCTTCATGAATGTGAGGCTACATCTGACATCACTTCCTGTTCTATTAGCCACTTCTATCAGTCACTGCCTCGGGAGAAACATGAGACTCTCAGAACTTCAGGGTGTCCACCTTGTTTTCAACGTATGTCCTTTTAGTCTCGGTGGAGGCGCTTTGTCCAGCAGAGGGCGTACAGGAGGCGGCTGCAGTTCCTCTACATGAACTGGCGAGCGGCGGTGAAGGTGAAGAGGAAATGAAGACACCAAACACTGCCACGATAATGACTTGTCCTCCTCAGATCCAGGCAGGGGTCAGGATGTGGTCGGCCCGGAGGAAATACAGAGCTCGTCTGAGCTTCTTTAGACGCCACGTAAGTTGCTGCTGATGTCACATGTTTGTTTGGCCCTGGCACAGCACTCCTTCTCTCTCCCACAGGTGGGCGCTGTGGTCAAGATCCAGGCCTTCTTCAGAGCAAACAAGGCCAGAGAGGAGTATCGGACCCTTGGTGAGTCACTGTCTAGGGCTGGGTATTGATCGAGAATTTTTGATACTTTTTTTCAATACCAATTTTATAAGATCAATTCTAACAATAAGAAACTTGTATTGTAGAGATGTAATTCATTTTTATTACGTTAGGTAGAACTTTATTGATCCTCAGGAGGTCTCCTTCGGAAAATAGTTTTTTCCAATTAGACACAACAATACAGACTTTATTATTCATGAAAATAAAATAAGAACAAGAACAAAGAGAAATAAAAAGAAAGAACAAGATGACACCATCTAAGTCTAAAGATAAAGAGTATAGATCAAAGACACTTTCACTCCTGCCCCCACAATTTAGAATTGTACAATCTAATAGCCCGAGGAATGAATGAGTCCTTGAGTCTATTAGTGTTGCACCTGGGAAGGAACATTCGTGTTCCATTTGCTTCTCTGTTCACTGATGACAGTGTTCAGAGGAACATTTCAAGCGCTTGATGGATCTACTGACTCCTTCAAGAAACATCTTAAGACATTTTTATTTGTGTTTTTCTGGAACTACTGTTGTGTTCTCAGTTTTATCTTGACCTTTAAAGTATATACTTTATTGAATATTGTTTTGATTGTTTAAGCGCTTTGTGACCCTGGTCTGGAAAAGCTCTATACAAATACAAATTACTTGCATTTCCACTCCAAGCTTACAGAAAAAACGGTTTGTGGTGCAAGAGAAGCAAACTCGTTACGAAACCATTTCTTCTTTACAGTAAAATTTATTTCTTTGTTATTGTTAAGATAAAGTTATTAAGCCATTTTTAAGATAAAGCCAAAATAATCATACATTGAAATAAATGTTCATTTAGTTACTTTAACGACACGTAAACGAATATATTCAGTGTACTTTAAGAACGGCTGCTCTTTAACGTCTTGACGTCTGTTCTTCTCGTGACTCCACGACGGCTCGAAAATTAAATGAACGTAAAATGAAATAAAATTGCAACCTTTGCGATATAATCATCGCATTTTTTTACAGCGCGATTATATCGCAAATGCAATGAATCGTTCTAACCCTGAAACATGTTTTCCTACTCGGTACTAACCAGCGTTTGGGTCGGTGCCTCCAGAGAACATAGCTGTGACTGACCACCTCTCTCGGGTCTAGTGCACTCGGACACACCGCCCCTCCCTGTGGTCAGGAAGT
Organism: Callionymus lyra; assembly: GCF_982586985.1. NCBI lineage: Eukaryota > Metazoa > Chordata > Actinopteri > Syngnathiformes > Callionymidae > Callionymus > Callionymus lyra. The sequence goes on from NW_028258684.1 coordinate 49,544, forward strand.
TCCTCCACCTGCTGGAGCTCAGCAACGGTGACATTCGAGAGGAGGAAGAGCTTCTTCATATGAGGGAGGAAGTCGCTCGCAGCATCCGCTTCAATCGGCAGCTGGAGGCCGACCTGAACCTGATGGACCTGAAAATCGGGCTGCTGGTCCGTAACAAGGCCACTTTGCAGGTCAGGACTTGAAGCACCTTTCTCCGTCGCTCGTGGAAATGTTTTGTTCTGATAGTTGTCACCTGACAGGAAGTAGTGTCTCACTGCAAGAAGCTGACCAAGAAGAACAAGGAGCAGCTGTCGGGCATGATGGATGTGGAGCGGACTAAAGGTCTGAAGGCTCTGAGCCGGGAGAGGAGGGAAAGGTTGGAGGCCTACCAGCACCTCTTCTACCTGCTGCAGGTAAGACGATGGTTCTTGCTGGGACTGAACGGGATGTGACGGGTCTTTGTTGCAGACGCAGCCCTCGTACCTGGCCCGTCTGATCTTCCTGATGCCTCAGAGTCGCTCCACGGCCTTCATGGAGATGTTGGTCTTCAGCCTCTTCAACTATGGCGCTGGACACCGTGAAGCCTTCCTGCTGCTGCAGCTCTTCACTCAGGCGCTGCAGCACGAGATCAGGTGGGTCTCCGTAGAGTCTTGGATTTCCATGGCACTCATGGGTTCTGCACTCAGGCTGAAAGTGGACCAGCCGCAGGACGTGATCACAGGAAACCCTACCGTCGTCAAGATGCTGGTCAACTTCTACCGTCACGAACGAGGTCATAACATCTTGAGGGCAACTTTGGGTCCTGCTCTTCAGGACATCCTTCAGGACCGGACGCTCAGCATCAGAACCGATCCGCTGGAGGTCTACAAAACCTGGATCAACCAAACCGAGAGCCAGACTGGACACAAGAGGTCAGAGTCCAGGTAAATAGTTTTTCTTCCCAGCCGTCTCATCACATCCTGTCCCGCTGCAGCTCCCTGCCCTACGAGGTTTGTCCAGAGGAGGCGCTGTCGCACCCTGAAGTCCAGCGTCGCATTGATGTCGCCATCGTCACGCTGAAGAACCTGACGGACCGAGTCCTCAAAGCCATCACCTCCAACCTGCACATGCTCCCGTCAGTCATCCTTCTGTCACCTGTCTTCACCTGTCTTCACCTGTCTTCACCTGTCTTCACCTGGCGTCACCTGGCGTCACCTGGCGTCACCTGGCGTCACCTGGCGTCACCTGTCTTCACCTGTCTTCACCTGTCTTCACCTGTCTTCACCTGTCTTCACCTGTCCTCACCTGTCCTCACCTGTCCTCACCTGTCCTCACCTGTCTTCACCTGTCTTCACCTGTCTTCATCTGTCTTCACCTGTCGTCACCTGTCGTCACCTGTCCTCACCTGTCCTCACCTGTCCTCACCTGTCCTCACCTGTCGTCACCTGTCGTCACCTGTCGTCACCTGTCCTCACCTGTCCTCACCTGTCCTCACCTGTCCTCACCTGTCCTCACCTGTCCTCACCTGTCCTCACCTGTCCTCACCTGTCTTCACCTGTCGTCACCTGTCGTCACCTGTCGTCACCTGTCTTCACCTGTCTTCACCTGTCCTCACCTGTCTTCACCTGTCTTCACCTGTCCTCACCTGTCCTCACCTGTCCTCACCTGTCCTCACCTGTCCTCACCTGTCCTCACCTGTCTTCACCTGTCGTCACCTGTCGTCACCTGTCGTCACCTGTCGTCACCTGTCTTCACCTGTCTTCACCTGTCGTCACCTGTCGTCACCTGTCTTCACCTGTCGTCACCTGTCTTCACCTGTCGTCACCTGTCGTCACCTGTCGTCACCTGTCTTCACCTGTCTTCACCTGTCCTAACCTGTCTTCACCTGTCTTCACCTGTCCTCACCTGTCCTCACCTGTCTTCACCTGTCTTCACCTGTCTTCACCTGTCCTCACCTGTCTTCACCTGTCTTCACCTGTCTTCACCTGTCGTCACCTGTCTTCACCTGTCTTCACCTGTCGTCACCTGTCGTCACCTGTCGTCACCTGTCTTCACCTGTCGTCACCTGTCGTCACCTGTCGTCACCTGTCGTCACCTGTCTTCACCTGTCTTCACCTGTCTTCACCTGTCTTCACCTGTCCTCACCTGTCCTCACCTGTCTTCACCTGTCTTCACCTGTCTTCACCTGTCCTCACCTGTCCTCACCTGTCCTCACCTGTCCTCACCTGTCTTCACCTGTCTTCACCTGTCCTCACCTGTCCTCACCTGTCTTCACCTGTCTTCACCTGTCCTCACCTGTCTTCACCTGTCTTCACCTGTCCTCACCTGTCCTCACCTGTCCTCACCTGTCTTCACCTGTCCTCACCTGTCCTCACCTGTCTTCACCTGTCTTCACCTGTCCTCACCTGTCTTCACCTGTCTTCACCTGTCTTCACCTGTCCTCACCTGTCTTCACCTGTCTTCACCTGTCTTCACCTGTCTTCACCTGTCCTCACATGTCTTCACCGCCAACAGGTATGGGTTTCGCTACACCGTGAAGGTTCTCAGAGACACATTGAGGACAAAGTTCCCAAAGGCCAGTGAGCCCGAGCTGTACAAGGTGATGATTGTTTTTTGCGTCAGAGTGTGGAGTTTGTGCTGATGTGCTCTTCAGATCGTAGGGAACCTGGTCTACTACCGCTACATGAACCCAGCGGTGGTGGCACCGGACGGCTTCGACGTGCTGGAGCGCTCGGCAGGACCCGGTCTTCAGCCGGAGCAGCGTCACATCCTGGGCTCCGTCGCTCGCACGCTGCAGCAGGCGGCCGCCAACAAACACTTCCATGGAGACGGATCTCACGTCGCCGATCTCAACCAGTACATCAGCCGCACACACGCCAAGTTCAGGTCCGGTCCGGTGAAGAACGTGCGCCTCATGCCACCAGGTGAAGCCAACAGGTGTCTTCGTGTCCGACAGGAAGTTCCTGCTGAGTGTGTGTGATGTTCCTGAGCCAGAGGAGCGCTTCAGTGTGGACGAGTTCTCAGAGCTGCTCATTGTCAACAAACCTGTGATCTACATCTCGGTGAGCGAGCTCCTGAACACGCACAAGGTCAGTGGAGATGCAAAGAAATATCCAAATGAATGACTTTAGTTACGTTGAAGGTGCTTTTCATGTGAATATATACGTTTATTCATTTCTCCTCGTGACATCATCACTCTCCAGCTGCTGTTGGAGCATCAGGATGTTCTGTGTCCAGACCCGGCAGACCCGCTCCGGCTGCTCCTGAGGGACGTGGGCTCCCCTCCGACTCTGCAGGATGTTCTTGGTACTGCAGCCAGCGCCTCAGGTACAGCTGGAGTCGTGTGCGACGCCACGAGTCACATGACCACGTCTGTTGAGAACGTTGACATTAGTGTTTGACGTCATGTGATCACCATCAATACTCGAGTCGTTCACGTTTGTTTGCAGCTTCTGAGGCAGGATTTGATCCTCAGAGCGGAAAGACTGAGGTTTCTCTCGCGCTTACGAACAAGTTCGACATTTTTAACTATTCTGAGGACAAACCAGACGCCCTGGGACTCCTGCTCAGGTGAGTTAGCATGTTGCTACTCCTCACTTACGTTAGCATGTTGCTACTCCTCATTTATGTTAACATGTTGCTACTCCTCATTTATGTTAACATGTTGCTACTCCTCATTTATGTTAACATGTTGCTACTCCTCATTTACGTTAGCATGTTGCTACTCCTCACTTAAGTTAACATGTTGCTACTCCTCACTTATGTTAACATGTTGCTACTCCTCATTTATGTTAACATGTTGCTACTCCTCATTTACGTTAGCATGTTGCTACTCCTCATTTATGTTAACATGTTGCTACTCCTCACTTACGTTAGCATGTTGCTACTCCTCATTTATGTTAACATGTTGCTACTCCTCATTTATGTTAACATGTTGCTACTCCTCATTTATGTTAACATGTTGCTACTCCTCATTTACGTTAGCATGTTGCTACTCCTCACTTATGTTAACATGTTGCTACTTCTCACTTATGTTAACATGTTGCTACTTCTCACTTAAGTTAACATGTTGCTACTTCTCACTTATGTTAACATGTTGCTACTTCTCACTTATGTTAGCATGTTGCTACTTCTCACTTATGTTAACATGTTGCTACTCCTCACTTACGTTAGCATGTTGCTACTCCTCATTTATGTTAACATGTTGCTACTCCTCATTTATGTTAACATGTTGCTACTCCTCATTTATGTTAACATGTTGCTACTCCTCATTTACGTTAGCATGTTGCTACTCCTCACTTAAGTTAACATGTTGCTACTCCTCACTTATGTTAACATGTTGCTACTCCTCATTTATGTTAACATGTTGCTACTCCTCATTTACGTTAGCATGTTGCTACTCCTCATTTATGTTAACATGTTGCTACTTCTCACTTATGTTAACATGTTGCTACTTCTCACTTATGTTAACATGTTGCTACTCCTCATTTACGTTAGCATGTTGCTACTCCTCACTTATGTTAACATGTTGCTACTTCTCACTTATGTTAACATGTTGCTACTTCTCACTTATGTTAACATGTTGCTACTTCTCACTTATGTTAACATGTTGCTACTTCTCACTTATGTTAACATGTTGCTACTTCTCACTTATGTTAACATGTTGCTACTTCTCACTTATGTTAACATGTTGCTACTTCTCACTTATGTTAACATGTTGCTACTTCTCACTTAAGTTAACATGTTGCTACTTCTCACTTATGTTAACATGTTGCTACTTCTCACTTATGTTAACATGTTGCTACTTCTCACTTAAGTTAACATGTTGCTACTTCTCACTTATGTTAACATGTTGCTACTTCTCACTTATGTTAACATGTTGCTACTTCTCACTTATGTTAACATGTTGCTACTTCTCACTTATGTTAACATGTTGCTACTTCTCACTTATGTTAACATGTTGCTACTTCTCACTTATGTTAACATGTTGCTACTTCTCACTTATGTTAACATGTTGCTACTTCTCACTTATGTTAACATGTTGCTACTTCTCACTTAAGTTAACATGTTGCTACTTCTCACTTATGTTAACATGTTGCTACTTCTCACTTAAGTTAACATGTTGCTACTTCTCACTTATGTTAACATGTTGCTACTTCTCACTTATGTTAGCATGTTGCTACTCCTCACTTATGTTAACATGTTGCTACTTCTCACTTATGTTAACATGTTGCTACTTCTCACTTATGTTAACATGTTGCTACTTCTCACTTATGTTAACATGTTGCTACTTCTCACTTATGTTAACATGTTGCTACTTCTCACTTAAGTTAACATGTTGCTACTTCTCACTTATGTTAACATGTTGCTACTTCTCACTTAAGTTAACATGTTGCTACTTCTCACTTATGTTAACATGTTGCTACTTCTCACTTATGTTAGCATGTTGCTACTCCTCACTTATGTTAACATGTTGCTACTTCTCACTTATGTTAACATGTTGCTACTTCTCACTTATGTTAACATGTTGCTACTTCTCACTTATGTTAACATGTTGCTACTTCTCACTTAAGTTAACATGTTGCTACTCCTCACTTATGTTAACATGTTGCTACTCCTCACTTATGTTAACATGTTGCTACTTCTCACTTATGTTAACATGTTGCTACTTCTCACTTATGTTAGCATGTTGCTACTTCTCACTTATGTTAACATGTTGCTACTCCTCACTTATGTTAACATGTTGCTACTTCTCACTTATGTTAACATGTTGCTACTTCTCACTTATGTTAACATGTTGCTACTCCTCACTTATGTTAACATGTTGCTACTTCTCACTTATGTTAACATGTTGCTACTTCTCACTTATGTTAGCATGTTGCTACTTCTCACTTATGTTAACATGTTGCTACTCCTCACTTATGTTAACATGTTGCTACTTCTCACTTATGTTAACATGTTGCTACTTCTCACTTATGTTAACATGTTGCTACTTCTCACTTATGTTAACATGTTGCTACTTCTCACTTAAGTTAACATGTTGCTACTTCTCACTTATGTTAACATGTTGCTACTTCTCACTTATGTTAGCATGTTGCTACTTCTCACTTATGTTAACATGTTGCTACTTCTCACTTATGTTAGCATGTTGCTACTCCTCACTTATGTTAACATGTTGCTACTTCTCACTTATGTTAACATGTTGCTACTTCTCACTTATGTTAACATGTTGCTACTTCTCACTTATGTTAACATGTTGCTACTTCTCACTTATGTTAACATGTTGCTACTTCTCACTTAAGTTAACATGTTGCTACTTCTCACTTATGTTAACATGTTGCTACTTCTCACTTATGTTAACATGTTGCTACTTCTCACTTATGTTAGCATGTTGCTACTCCTCACTTATGTTAACATGTTGCTACTTCTCACTTATGTTAACATGTTGCTACTTCTCACTTATGTTAACATGTTGCTACTTCTCACTTATGTTAACATGTTGCTACTTCTCACTTAAGTTAACATGTTGCTACTCCTCACTTATGTTAACATGTTGCTACTCCTCACTTATGTTAACATGTTGCTACTTCTCACTTATGTTAACATGTTGCTACTTCTCACTTATGTTAGCATGTTGCTACTTCTCACTTATGTTAACATGTTGCTACTCCTCACTTATGTTAACATGTTGCTACTTCTCACTTATGTTAACATGTTGCTACTTCTCACTTATGTTAACATGTTGCTACTCCTCACTTATGTTAACATGTTGCTACTTCTCACTTATGTTAACATGTTGCTACTTCTCACTTATGTTAGCATGTTGCTACTTCTCACTTATGTTAACATGTTGCTACTCCTCACTTATGTTAACATGTTGCTACTTCTCACTTATGTTAACATGTTGCTACTTCTCACTTATGTTAACATGTTGCTACTTCTCACTTATGTTAACATGTTGCTACTTCTCACTTAAGTTAACATGTTGCTACTTCTCACTTATGTTAACATGTTGCTACTTCTCACTTATGTTAGCATGTTGCTACTTCTCACTTATGTTAACATGTTGCTACTTCTCACTTAAGTTAACATGTTGCTACTTCTCACTTATGTTAACATGTTGCTACTTCTCACTTATGTTAGCATGTTGCTACTTCTCACTTATGTTAACATGTTGCTACTTCTCACTTATGTTAGCATGTTGCTACTCCTCACTTATGTTAACATGTTGCTACTTCTCACTTATGTTAACATGTTGCTACTTCTCACTTATGTTAACATGTTGCTACTTCTCACTTATGTTAACATGTTGCTACTTCTCACTTATGTTAACATGTTGCTACTTCTCACTTATGTTAACATGTTGCTACTTCTCACTTAAGTTAACATGTTGCTACTCCTCACTTATGTTAACATGTTGCTACTTCTCACTTATGTTAACATGTTGCTACTTCTCACTTATGTTAACATGTTGCTACTTCTCACTTAAGTTAACATGTTGCTACTCCTCACTTATGTTAACATGTTGCTACTCCTCACTTATGTTAACATGTTGCTACTTCTCACTTATGTTAACATGTTGCTACTTCTCACTTATGTTAGCATGTTGCTACTTCTCACTTATGTTAACATGTTGCTACTCCTCACTTATGTTAACATGTTGCTACTTCTCACTTATGTTAACATGTTGCTACTTCTCACTTATGTTAACATGTTGCTACTCCTCACTTATGTTAACATGTTGCTACTTCTCACTTATGTTAACATGTTGCTACTTCTCACTTATGTTAGCATGTTGCTACTTCTCACTTATGTTAACATGTTACTACTCCTCACTTATGTTAACATGTTGCTACTTCTCACTTATGTTAACATGTTGCTACTTCTCACTTATGTTAACATGTTGCTACTTCTCACTTATGTTAACATGTTGCTACTTCTCACTTATGTTAACATGTTGCTACTTCTCACTTATGTTAACATGTTGCTACTTCTCACTTATGTTAACATGTTGCTACTTCTCACTTAAGTTAACATGTTGCTACTTCTCACTTATGTTAACATGTTGCTACTTCTCACTTATGTTAGCATGTTGCTACTTCTCACTTATGTTAACATGTTGCTACTTCTCACTTATGTTAGCATGTTGCTACTCCTCACTTATGTTAACATGTTGCTACTTCTCACTTATGTTAACATGTTGCTACTTCTCACTTATGTTAACATGTTGCTACTTCTCACTTATGTTAACATGTTGCTACTTCTCACTTATGTTAACATGTTGCTACTTCTCACTTATGTTAGCATGTTGCTACTTCTCACTTATGTTAACATGTTGCTACTTCTCACTTATGTTAACATGTTGCTACTTCTCACTTAAGTTAACATGTTGCTACTCCTCATTTACGTTAGCATGTTGCTACTACTCACCTAAGTTAGCATGTTGCTACTACTCACCTACATTAGCATGTTGCTGTTCCTCATTTACGTTAGCATGTTGCTACTTCTCCTCACTTAGGCTGTTATCTGTGGCTAAGTTAGCATGTTGTTATGTAGCAAGTTGAGTTTTGTAGCATGTCTTAGATGGTTTTTGTTGCTTCAGTACGAAGCAGCTGATCGTGGACGTGGTCCGGACTCATCCAGGCGACCAGCTGAAGGACGTGCTACAAGCTTCCTCGTCACATGACCAGGTACACGGAGGTTTCCTGCCTTCAGCAAAGACTCAACGATGTTCTCGCCAACAGGAAGCACGACACGACTACATTATCCAACAGCGAGCGAAGCGAGACGCTCGCACGCCCGATAAGCTGAAGAGAAACCAGTCTCTTGTCGCCGACGGCAACCTGAAACTGGAGGAGAAGAAGAGGAAGATCGTGCGAGGTCTTCGTCGTCTGGAGGTTCTCGGCGTCCTTCAGGCTCCGCACTCACACACTCAGATGCTGCAGATGATCGCCAAGGTAACGAACGCCACGCCACCTGCTTCCTGCCTGACCTGCCGTGTTGTGTCGCCCCCTGCAGGACATTCGCCAGCAGCGTCTCCACCGGCAGCGGCGACGGGTGGAGCTCGTGAAGCTTCGTCAGGCGCTTGGTCATCTGCAGCTGAAGAGCGACTTCCACAGTGAGCAGGTGGACTACTACAGACATTACATCACTTCCTGTCTGGACAACCTGACCGTCAGGTGACGTGAAACACACCCACATCTTCTCCGCTCGGCTGTACTCATGTGTTTGTGTGTTCTTCAGTAAGTCCACCAATAAAAAAGCCACAGAGTCGAAGGGGCAGAAGAAGCTTCCAGCTCTGAGCTACAGTGCCGCCCGACTGCAGGAGAAGGGAGTTCTGTTGGAGATCGAAGACCTTCCGTCCACACAGTCAGAACTTTATGACTTTTCTTCTGGGTCTGCAGCAGCGTTGACCTCTCTCTCCCACCTCAGGTTCAAGAACGTGGTGTTCGACATCACGCCTGCACCGGAGAGAGGAGCCTTCGTGGTCAAAGCTCGCTTCCTTGGAGTGGAGATGGAGGAGTTCCTGCTCAAGTACCAGGTGCCGAGATCCCCCGGCCGGACCCCGGAGCAGACCCGCCTGACCGTGTGTTGTGTTTGCAGGACCTGCTGCAGCTGCAGTACGAGGGCGTGGCCGTGATGAAGATGTTCGACAAAGCTCGAGTCAACGTCAACTTACTCATCTTCCTGCTCAACAAGAAGTTCTTCAAGAAATGATCGGCGTGAACGTCTTCGATCCTCACAGTGACCTTTGACTTGCACTCCTGTCTTTGTCTGGCCTTCCATTTATCTTCTCAACCCTGGTGAGAGTGAGACATCTGCCACCTGTCAATCAAAGTTTTATGTGTAAATATTTTTTCCTCAATAAACTAGTGGATGTTTATGATTCACTTTAAAGTAGTTATTATTAGTAGTTATTATATTTATCGTTTATACTGTATTAGCCTTCAGCTAATGTCGCTCTGTCATTGAAGGCGCCCCCTGCTGGCTGCTTTCATGTTTCACACTTTTTGTTATTCAGGACAGTAGGTATCGATGGTTACTCTGGATCAGAGCTTCATCTTCTCTCCAGCACTGCTCACACACTTCATCACATGATCAGCTGCTCCTGTCATGAGGTCAACACAAGCTACGATAGAAAACATTTGCTCACATCAAAAGAGCCTCAGGAACAAGAGGTCTAATGCGTAAACAGGTCTGTGGGACAGGTGGACTCCCAGGTACTTGTACGACCACATCAATGTCCATCGCTGTGACCAGCTGATGCAGGAACTCCATGTGCACCACAACAGTATCACAATACTTTTGTATGTGGCAGTAAAGCCTGGTGTTAATTGAAGAGGGACGGGGACAGAACAGTTCCTTGTGGTGCTCCTGTATCGCTGTCCACAGTTCCAGACAAACTCTAGTCTGACATCCTGTGGTCGTACGGTGGTTGTGGATCCAGTTGGTAAAAACAGGATCCATTTCGATTTTCATTAGCAGAGGCTGGATGGCGTTAAAAGTTCTGAAGTGAAGAACATCAGCCTCAGACCCATCCAGGGAGGACCGACTGAAGCGTGTAGAAGCATCATCTAGCCAAGAGCATGATGAACCTGTGGTTTGAGCAATAAATGCAAAGAACTATCGTCAGGTTTCAACAGCATCAAACATTTATTCGACTCATTACAAGTGAGAGAAGAAAAATAGACGACGACTCGACAGAGTTCTGACTTACAAAAATACTATTTGAACTTCAAGTATCTGCACATTGCAGCATTAGCCCCGCCCATTATTAAAACATCTGACAGGCGGGCGGGGCTGTAATTGTCACATGTTACAGGATCGAGAAGTCACTCATGCCCCCTCAGACAGGAAGTGATGTCATCATCAGACCATCACAAAATGACGTGTAAACATTGTCGGATCAGAACGCTCGCCGTCTCCCGGTGTGACGTCATCGGTTGACATGACCTGACAACGTGTTCTTCTATTGCCTTAAACCAAATATCTCACTTATTCCTCGGAGCTGTTGAGCAAGTTTTCGCCTCGAACACTGATACGGGTCAGATGGTCATGACATCATCACACCAGGTGACGGCGAGTGCTCTTTTTAGCTACAGAGTTGTCCGTTCAGTTTCATCTCTGAGCTTCTCTGCTTAGAGCCGCAAACCTGTGGAGGTTGACACCTGTCGGGAGCCGAGTCACCTCTGGTAGGTGACCATGAGTCCGTCCAAAGGTTCAGGTCTCAGATAACAACCTGGTCACTGTGAAGACTCGCAACCTCAACTTCTGGGGTTTTCCAGTGTATGAGTAGTTTATTGAGTCCTTCACGGAGTCAAACCTTTACATGTTTTTCTGATCTGTATCTACGAGAGTTTCAGCAGCACTTTGAGATGAAACTGACACCAAAACTCTGGATCCTGGATCTTCAGCCATCCCAGTAGTGACACCTCTTGGCCATACTCTATTGCACAAAGATCTTTACAGTATTTACAGTCTGGTCCCAAATTAGATTTGTGTCCCACCAGCAACTTCAGGCGTCTTTGGAATTTTAGAATCAAGAACTTTGTTTTGGTCTAAACTTAGAAATGAGGTCCAGGTTTCTTAAAATAAATGTCAAGTCCATTTCTGAGGGATCGGCTCCAGAATTTCACTACTTCGATGTAAATTGTGCATCTGTAAACATCTGGGACGCCGTCAGGAAGCATCAAAATGTGTCGTAAACAGATCCGAGGAATCGTTGAGGAAGCAAGTCACCAGCAGCTGGACCTTCTGAAGTCCTGATGGCCACCGCACTTCAACTTGCTCAATGGCACCCCCTGTGGCTCAGACAAGCAACAACACCTGCTCAATTGTCTCATGAGCTCCGAATGTAATGACAAACTCCAAAACTACAAACGTGCGATAGATATTGTTTGTCTCTGTTTGGAAATTAAGTCCTAAAACATTAACGTAACGTTTCAGAAACACGTAAACTGTTTGTAGGTCCATTCACGACATGTGACATGTAAGCATCACCTTTTCTCTCATGTTGGTTGAAAATAAAAGTAAGATTGTGAGATAGGGGGTTGCTGGTCATCACTGGAGTCCCTTTGTGTCTAAAAACGGTGTTAAGTCCTTCATCTTCAGTCCCTGTTGGACTCAACGACTTTCTCCGACAGGATCTCTTGGAAAGTGGAGAGCTGCTTCATCTCCTCTGTCTGCATCGAGTGTCTCCTCAGCAGCTTTTTCTTCATCTTAAAGTCCGACACTCGCTTGGGAGAAGAAGGGGCCACCGGCACTAGTATCTTGTGTCCACTGTGGACTGGGGAACTGGGCTTGCCATTGCCTCGGATATCTGGAATAGGTCTCTGTGGATTGATGTTGAGCGGTGGCAGAAAACCTGGTCTTGTGTGGGAGATGTGGTCCAGCAGCAGAGTCCCAGATCCACGCCGCTCCAGGAGCCCAGGGGGTCGTCGCCGCAGTGTGATGGGTGAGACGGAATTGGGGATGTTCTCCAGCGATTCTCTGGAGGAGTTAGTGACGAGAGACAGGGGGGAGGCATTGTATTTCCTTCGCTCCACAGATATCCGTCCAGAGTCTGGAGAGCCCGGGATGGAGTCCGGGCAGAGGTGGGTGTCAGATTCATAATGCTCCATCCGGATCAGTCTTGGGTGAGCCGGTGGACGGGCAGCAATAGCAGTCAAACCCTGGATGTTCTCTTGGGGCTCGGGCGCTGTGTTTCTACGATACAAGATCTGATGCTGCTGCACCTTGTCAGCCCATGAAGAGCCAAGGAGACCACCACAATCTTCAGAGCATGACCGGTCAATTAGCATGGGGGAACAAGGGTCATGGGTCTCTATGCTATGCCGCCGAGACAACAGAGGCCTACACGGTTCTATGATTGTCAGTCCGTTCATCCCTTTAATGGTCCTGCTCAGATCGCCCACCTCCACCAGGCCCCCCACCACCCTCTCTTGAGGAGCCCCAGCCACTGCTGAAGGGGCCACCAGACCCCAGGGTTCGGAGTTTAGCCTCTTAAGAAGCTTTCGCTGAGCCGGTTTCTTCTCACCGTGAGGTCTGGCTGAGGGCAGTGGCAAAGCATTAGTCAGAGTAAAACTGAAGATACCATCTCGGTCTTGGACGCCATCTCCAGCAGGGGACGAGGTTCCGATCTCCACCTCAGAAGGGGACATGCAGGCTGGAGACAGTTTGTCCACAATTCCAGGCGAGGGTGGTGAATTGAGGTACTGCTTAGTCTTTTTAGTGCCGGACGGAGACGTGTCTGTGGTGATGATGATCACTTCCTTGCCTTTTGCCTTACATTCATCCAGGAGAACTTGCAGGGTGTTGCGGTCGCCTTTGTTGATGGCGTGGATGAGTGCAGAGGATCCAGCGTAGTCCTTGAGGCTAGGATCAGCTCCGTTCTCCAGAAGAAGTGAGACTACCTCTTTTCCTGCCTTTTCAGCACAGGCATGCATGAGTGCCGTCCTGCCACTCTTATCAGGGATGTTCGGGTCAGCACCTTTCTCCAGCAGGTAGCGCACCATCCGTTGCTGAGTCTGCGGGTCATCATAAGAGGCTAGACAGGCGGCGGCGATGGGCGTCTCGCCCCTTTCATTGCCCTCGTTGATGTAGGCCCCGCCTTCCAGGAGCAGACGCGTCAACCTAAGCTTACCCTGAAAGACGGCCTTAAGAAGAGCGTTCCCTTCTGTCTGAAGCGGACGCCCATCTCCCATGATCCCTCGCTCAGACCTCTGGCCGACTGGAACTAAGCAGGTGCCAGGTGAGCCGGTCACCATCAGATGTTACATGACCTGAGGAAGGAACAAACAACACGGTCAGCGGGCAGGAAGGTTCAGGACCAGACTCTGGACTGTGGACTCTATAACTAATGGACCAGGTTCCTGAAAAGGGTCACTATCTTCCTGAGGCGGTTCCTCACCGTCTGTTGAATCAACAAACACAATCAAGCAGGACAATCTTGGATTAGATCCAACATATCAAACATAGAAACAGAACTTCAAGACAATCAAAGTTAAACATGTGTTTGTACGAACATTTTTATTTGACTTTCTATTTCTATTATTTTACTCCTTCTCCGATGATGAAGATGAAGATGATGAAGATGAAAATGAAGATGATGAAGATGATGATGATGATGATGAAGAAGATGATGATGATGA